>NW_024885263.1:0-1104 GCF_019232065.1 Centrocercus urophasianus | reverse complement strand
AAAGGGAAAGGTGTGCATGGATAAAACGTCCTGCAGCCTGGCTCGGCCTTTGTTTGCAGGGGGGCTGATGGCCTTGCAGAGCCCCACCGACGCTGCGAAATGGAGGTGTTAAAAGTGAGCTGAGTGCCACAAGCTGGGCTTAAAGCCCAAAGAGCTGAGCTTGGAATGAGCGCCCTCTTGAAACAAAAAATCCCCCCTGTGTCGCATTGGGTGGCATCGCTGTTCTCCGCCACGAGGCAAATGCCAAAGGGGGGGGATTTGGGCCTTGGATGATGAAAGCCGGTGGGTGTGAGCAGCAGCAAATCCCTTCTGGGGACGGAGCAGCCAAAAAAAACAAGGAGGGATGAAGCAAAGCAGCACGGCGCCGAAACCAAACCCTGGTGAGGAGAAGGGCGGAAAATAGTTGAGCCCTCCTAAAGTTCAGTGTGAAATCCAATAATCCACAAGCAGGGCTGAGTTCCCCCATGCAGGGCCGGGGCTGTGAGCTGCCTGTCTGGGATTGCCAGCAGAGCGAGCAAAAGCAATTAACCTAACGAGCAGCGTGGCTCCTGTAGGAAGGATGCTGGGTGCGGAGCCCGGGGTTTTAAATCAATCTCGTGGTGGTGAAGGATGGAGAGATGAGCGCAGCCCGGAAAGGCGATGCTGCTTAATGAGCCCTCGAGATGTGCTTTTAAGCAGCGTCCTTCCAGATGGGATGAGCTGAGTGCTACGTCGTGGGAAGGGGTCGGGATGCTTTTTTTTGGGGGGGGGGCGGTGCCAGTTTTCTCCATTGACTTCGGAGGGAGTCGGGATGGGCAGAGAGCAGAGGGTTGAACAAATTGGGTTTGGAAAGGACCTTGGAAACGAGCTGGGTTTGTGCTCCCATGGCACCAGATCTGACCCCAGGGCTGGGTTTGTGCCCCCATGGCACCAGATCTGACCCCAGGCCTGGGTTTGTGCCCCCCATGGCACCGGATCCGACCCCAGGGCTGGGTTTGTGCTCCCATGGCACCAGATCCCACCCTAGGGAAGGGTTTGTGCCCCACATGGCCTTTCCCAGGGATGCCCTGAGGTTCCCATTTTGCCCCCATAGAGAATCCCCCATCAGCACCACCAGGGCAGGGC
>NW_024885262.1:82463-85185 GCF_019232065.1 Centrocercus urophasianus | reverse complement strand
AAGAGGAAGAGGAAGAGGAAGAGGAAGAGGAAGAGGAAGAGGAAGCACAACTAAGCAAAACTATGTAGCTGTCTCCCAAACACATATTCTGTGGAAGTAAATGACTTACCTGTAACCTCAGTTGCTGACTACTCACAGAAAGAACACTAGGTAGGGTGTAGTAAACCCTGGCAAACGTCTGTCAGAAAGGAAGTCAGAGGGAGACCAGATGGCTATTGACTTTCTCTCAATGACTATCTCAGCACACTAGAGTGGGAAAGTCAGGCACCAAACTCAAGGCCAACCACTCAAAGGTCTGCAAAATGACAGCAGCCAGAACTCAGTGCACTACATCTCATCCACTGTCACCCACCTATTCCTAATGACGGAGAAGAACAACTGAGTAGGACATTTTTCTAGAAGGAGAGAAGAAGACCCCATTCCATATCACTGAAACACAAGGCTTGCCAAAATATGGAATAGAGAGGGCATTTGTTCCCATCCCAAGCAAGAAAACAACCACAGAGAAAACTGCAGACAATTCAGCCAGAAACACCAATATTGGAAAAAACTCTTTCTTTGAGCAAAAAGATGCCATATTCCAACACAAGAGAATAAAGGTGCATACGGCAGATGTCTTCGGAAGCAGAAATGCCACAGGAGCAACAAGGAGTGAGGAAACACAGAATTTGACTGTAGAGCTTCTAGAGAAGCCCATCACACTGCACAGATGGACCTGCTGTCAACAGTCACTGGGTTCACAGGCTTCCTGTGTCCCAACAAAGACAGCATCTGCTGTGGTGCTCAAAGCTTACTAGATGCTCCTCTCCCCAGGGCAAGGGGATGCCCAGGGAAGACAGCCAAAAATGCTTCCAACAGATACAAGTGAGGGAGTGGTGTGGAAGTATGAACAGCACACATCCTCTCATGTTAATACCTAACATCCGACTTTCTGGAGCTCCTGAAGGGACTTGGGCAAAGCAGCACTATGTGTTCGGTCTGGAAAAGTCCAGCTTTTCTACTGGCAACCCATAAACCATCCCTTGCCAAATAGGAACTCTAGGACCTCAGCTAGCATTTTCCAACTCTTGTTCAGTGACTCTCTCCCTACTCTAACTAGCAGCATCATTTCTTTCAGACAACATCAACCTAAGAACAACCGAGAGTAAAATCCTATGGCCTTCAAAGACAGTAAGAGCATTCCAATACCATGTACTATCTCAAGATCAGGAAGGCTCCTGTTTCTTAAAGCCTCCTTTACTCCCCACTGCCAACAAGGATACAGCAGGCAATAAAAGCCTCTCATTTGCGATTTTTGAACAAGCTCTGGAGTCTTCTCAACAATGACGTGTTCTCTCAAGAACAGGGATTTACAAGCAAAGTCAAAACTCTACGGGGAAAAAGCTCGAGCTCTACCGTGTGCTACTACCACATTCACATCCACCACATGTCAAAAATGCATTTCCCACCATAAGGTTGATTTTGACTTCCACAGAAACTCTCACTGATGACGGAACTGAACGTGACAAAACCTGACCGACAGTGCAATAGACAGAGAACCTGGCAAACTCGATGCAGATCATGCCAGGTGATTTATAACGAATCCAGAAATTGTTATTAAAGTACACATAGTTAAACGAAAGTATTTATGCTGTAATCACAAACACATAGCAAGAAGAAAGAAAGGGATGAGCAGCACTGACCGTGTCGAGCAGAGAGGGCGGCTCGTGCGGCGTCTCCTTCGGCGCGGGGCCGGGCGGCGGCGGACAGTTGGGGCTGAACACCATCAGGTCGCTCTTGCCCGCGCCGTCCCCGGCCGCGGCCACGCACAGGCTCCGGCTCTGGCGCTGCGAGTACGACCAGCTGCCCACCTCGCTGGCGCACACCAGCGTCGCCGGCCCGGGCCCCGCCGGCACGGCCGCCCGCGGCGCACAGCGCCCGGCCCCGTACAGCACCGCCGCCAGCACCAACACGCTCGACACCGCGCAGATGGCCGCCACCAGCCACACGTTCGTCGCCGCCGCCGCCGCCGCCGCCGCAGAGCCGCCCTCCGCGCCCGCCGCCGCCCGCGGCCCCGCCCCCGCCGCCGCCAGCGCCGCCTCGGCGCCCTCCACCAGCGACACGCTCAGCGTGGCCGTGGCCGAGCGCGGCGGCTCCCCGTGGTCCCGCACCACGATCAGCAGCCTCTGCCGCGGGCCGTCCGCCTCCTCCAGCGCCCGCGCCGTGCTCACCTCGCCGCTGTACAGCCCCACGCGGAACGGGCCCTCGCCCCGCGGCTCCCGCAGCTCGTAGCGCAGCCACGCGTTGTAGCCCGAGTCCGCGTCCACCGCGCGGATCTTCGCCACCACCTGCCCCGCCGGAGCACCCAGCGCCGCCCGCGCCCACAGCGACCACGACGACGACGCCGAGCCCGGAGAACCCGCCGAGCCCGCCGAGCCCGCCGAGCCCGCCGCCCGCCACGCCGGCTCCGCCGCCTCGCCCGCAGCCCAGGGCCCCGGCCCGCCGCCCGCCAGCGGCAGCAGCGCCGGCGCGTTGTCGTTCTCGTCCACCACGAACAGCTGCACCGTGGCGTTGCCGCACAGCGGCGGCTCCCCCGCGTCCACCGCCCGCACCTCGAACTGCAGCACCTGCAGCTCCTCGTAGTCCAGCGGACGCAGCGCCCGCAGCCGCCCGCTCTCCGCCTCCACCGACACGTAGCTCGACGCCGGACGCCACCCCGAGCCCGAGCCCGAGCCCGAGCCCG
>NW_024885262.1:37642-82453 GCF_019232065.1 Centrocercus urophasianus | reverse complement strand
GCCCATCCCCGCGCCGCCCTCCCACACCGAGTAGCTCACGCGCCCGTTGCCCGCCTCGTCCGGGTCCCGCGCCCACAGCCGCGCCAGCTCCGCGCCCGCCGCGTTGTTCTCCCGCGCCAGCACCGTGTACACGGCCTGCGCGAACGCCGGCGCGTTGTCGTTCACGTCCGACACCGGCACCCGCAGCCCGCGCCTGGCGCGCAGCGGCGGCGCCCCGCCGTCCTCCGCCCGCACCTCCACCTCGTACTCCGACACCCGCTCCCGGTCCAGCGCCTCCCGCAGCACCAGCGAGTACGAGCCCGCGAACGTCGCCACCAGCCCGAACGGCGACGCCGGCACCACCGCGCACCGCACCCGCCCGTTCGGACCCGAGTCCCGGTCCGACACGCTCAGCAGCGCCACCACCGTCCCCAGCGCCGCGTCCTCGGGCACCGGCACCGACAGCGACGTCACCCACACCTCGGGCGCGTTGTCGTTCACGTCCAGCACCTCCACCACAATCTTGCAGTGGCCCGACAACGGAGGTGTCCCCTTATCTCTCGCCTGGATTTGCAACTCGCACAAACGGACGACCTCATAATCAATGTGTTCCTGGAGCCGAATCTCCCCCGTCCGCGGATCAATGCTGAATGTGTTTCTCTGCGACGCAGGAACAGATCCGACGATGCTGAAGGAAAACTCCTGATTCATTCCCTCGTCCGGGTCCGTGGCTGCCACCCGCGCCACCAGCGTCCCCTCCGCCGCGTCCTCCGCCAGCTGCACTTTATACACCGACTGGTTGAATTGCGGCGCGTTGTCGTTCGCATCCAGCACCGAGATCAGCAGCTGCACCGTGCCCGTCAGCGCCGGCCTGCCCCCGTCACTCGCCGTCAGCACCAAGCGGTGCTCCGACTGCGACTCGCGGTCCAGGGGGTTCGTCAGCACCAAGAATAAGGATTCCAGATTCTCCTCTCCCCGCTGCGCATCCAGAGCGAAGTGCTCGGAGGGGCTCAGTGTATACGAGAGCTGCGCGTTCGATCCGATATCCGCATCCCACGCGCCCTCCAGAGGAAACCGGGTCCCAGGCAAGGTATTGAATTCTACAATGCTGATGTTTCTGGAGGCGGCGGGGAAGCGCGGGGCATTGTCGTTGATGTCGGTGACCTCCACCTCCACGTGGAAGACGCGCAGCGGCCGCTCCAGCAGCACCTCCAGCCGCAGGGCGCACGGCGCGCTCTTCCCGCACAGCTCCTCCCGGTCCAGCCGCGAGCTCACCACCAGCGCCCCGCTCGCCCCGCTCACCTCCACGCTCGCCCCCAAGCCCCGCGACACCAGCCGCAGGCGCCGCGCCTCCGCCTCGCCCGCCTCCAGGCCCACGTCCTGCGCCAGGCGCCCCACCACCGTGCCGGCCTCGGCTTCCTCCGGCACCGAGTAGCGCACCGGACCGCCGCCCAGCGCCCAGGCCGCCTGCAGCACCAGCACCGCGGCCCCCCAGCTCCGCCGCGCCGCTCCACCGCCGACCATCGCCCTCCACGCCGCCGCACCGCTCCTTCTCCGCGCCGCGCACCTCCCGACCCGCCTGCTCCAAACCCTCCGCCCGCGCTCGCCGACACAATCCTTCCTCACGGGACGCGCCTCCTCCTCCCCGCCGCTCGCTCTCGCTCTGCCTTCTTTGCCATGGGCACCGGAAGGTCTTCCCCTCCCTTCCTCGCATCGCATCGCATCGCATCGCGCGTTCCTTAGCTCACAGCGCCATCATGTGGCTCGCTGCGGAAATTGCTCCTCTGCTTCTTTGTGTATCGCGCTGGGTTCGCTTCGTCTTTGCCACTTTGTATTTCTCGTTCCTTAATTTTTAGCCTTTATTGTTGCTTTTTTTTTTTTTTTTTTTTTTTTTTTGTTCCCTGATTCCTTATCGGCCTCTTGATGGTTCCTGCACAGGTGACGGGGCTGACATCTGCTTTTATGGATATTTGTGTGTTTCATTTGTTTTTGTCATCTGTTGCAGTCATGTCTGTGAGTAACTGGACCATTCTCTGGCCATTTCAATGGCAGATGAGTGCGTATACCTCCAGGTACAAAAGCCGTGCCTGCCCACGCAGCTCTTCTCTGCTCCCCCTTGCATTCACCTTCACCTCCACATTGGATAGGGATGAGCTGACTATTGGCAGAGAGCAAGTTACTTCCTCATCTCTGCAGCTCACACACATAGAACTCAGCTCTAGAGCACCAAACACACTTCTGTGGCACCAAACATGCATGTGCCTTTCTGCTCTCTTTGTTTTTCTGCTCCGACTTTTTACCAGTCCATGCAGAAATCCACCTCTGAAGCTGTCAGTGGAACAACATTGATGTATTGAGTTCAGATCCTTATCTAGTCCTTGATGCCAGCTGGTTGTAGATTTTACCCAATGTAAACCCTGAAACATTTAAATGAACTCTTCCTGCATCTTTGTACCTTACCTGCAATCCCTTATCACAACCAATCGAAGGCTCATTGCCCCAAGGAAGTATTCAGACAGACCACATTTCCTTTCCCAAATCCTTCCATGCAAAGCGAAGTGGAAGTTCTGCCTCTAAAGACGAATCATGGTCCTCCCCTTCTACAATGCTTCCAAGCAGGAGCACTGGGACTTTCATTAACACGTTTCTACTAAATTCAGAATATAAGAGAAAACGTTCACTTCTATTCAAATGTATTCATTCTTCATTTCTATTCTTGTGTCTTCAGATCTTCTGTGTCCAAACACATTTATTGCCCCAGACAGACAGAGACAAAAATTTATCCAGCTCAGTATAAAAGCGTTGACTTTTCTAGATGCAAGCAGATGGGTCCTCTGTTACCAAATGAAGGAATGCTGTGAGCAGTATTGTACAAGGCACAATGTTGCAAAATTAATCTGGAGATATGTTACTGATCTCTGAATTTCACGAAAATTAGGTCTACATGTGGATATTTGTTTTGTTCTGTCTTGCAGCTTCATGTGGCAAAAGGAAGTAAGGGTTTGGATTGAGATCAGTGTCCTGACCAGTGCTCAAAAAGTGATCTTTATATACACCTTCTGTCAACGAAGCAACCAAGCTCACTCCATGTGAATCCATGACAAGGTGTTTAATGAAGGTGTATATATATATTCTTTTTTTACTTATTTGTCTACTAAGTTCACCCACTTACCTGGAATGACTAGATCTAGTACTTTTTCATGCCATATTCATGGGGATGGTAATATAATGCCATAGTTACGAAAAAGAGCACTGTTTTATTTTCAAGTATCTTAGAGCTGTGCTTACATCTACATTAAGCTTGCTCCAAAAAAAAAGCAGAAAGTTTTAATCAGCAAAACATCTGCTAAGAACAAAGCAACCATTATTTCCAAGAGTGCAGAAACATGCTTCCCTTCTCATGTTTTCCAAATGCTTGTCTGCATCGCCTCTACATCCACTAAGCAGTGGCTCAAGTAAGTGATCCCACAGTGCCAGTGACCTGAGTTTTGCTAAGATAAAGGTGACTGTGTACATAAGGAAACAATGGAACAATCCAGAATAACCTACATGTTGGAAAAGCTGCTTTGTGCTTACTCAAATCCAGCCCACGTGGGATTCTCTTCTTCTACAGAGGGTAAAGAAAATCCTCAAGCATTATAACACTGCAGTCAGATGCACAATTTCTCTTTTACACACTTTGTACCTATGCTCAAAAGTCATCAAGTCCACATGAAGAAGCTGAAACAAATCTGCAAAAAGCAGTCTAATTGGTGGAGTTTTTATTTTTAAATGAGTTAGTTTAGTTCCTCCAGTGGTGGCAAGTCCTCAAAAACAAATCATTAACAACAACAACAACAAAGTGCCTGTCCTTCCACTGAGAATGATATATAACTTCAGCATATATTCACATTTTAGATTGAGCCGTGCTGCAAGAGAGCACACCACCTAGACTGAAGACAACTGGGCAAGTGCACGAACTGGGGAGCAGTCAAGTACAAAATGATTACATCCACCAAAAAATGCCTCCTGAGAGATTTCCTCTATTTCCAACACCAGGCTGACATCCTGGGAAGGGATTGTCAGCAGTGAGAGAAGCAGCTCTCCCCGTTGTTATGCACACAATCACCATCAGGCTCCAAACCTACAAACAGTCCCCAGGAAACATCAATTCCTTCCAACATAAAGAGAATACAATTAAACAGTGAAAAACCCTACATCTGTATCTTAACCACGTACCTTTTGGGTACGAATGACTCACCTGTAGTATCAGCGGCTGCTTGTTCAGGAAAAAAAAGCTTCTGTGGGCATCGGAAGGTTTTCCCCTCCCCTTCTCCGGTTGTATCCCGTTTCTCAGCTCAGAGTGGCATCATGTGGCTCACTGCGGGAATTGCCTCTCTTGCTTCTCTCCGTATCACATTGAGTTTGCTTCATCTTTGACATTTTCCATTCCTTACGCTTCACTTTCAGTTGCTTTTGCTTTTATTTTCTTTTTTTTGTTTGTTTTAACCCATTACTTACCCACAGCACATTTCAATGTAATAGCTGACTGGAAGTCTTTATATTTACTTAAAATGAGGCACCAACTAATCTTTCATGCTTGTTCTCCAAGTCAAATGGGTGTGCCATGAAATGTACTGAATTCACTCACTGGTTGGTGAGACAGCTCCCACTGTGACAGCGATCAGTGTTCCTCTGCCAGAAACCTTGAGGATTTAACTGAATTATTTCCAAAAGCATGCTGTATTCTCATACCCTTCTATTCTTTTCTTATAGCAAATCTACATGTTACATGCAGACATAACATTGGGAAGAGGGTCTTCACAGGTTGTTCATGTCATTCTTACAAGCACAGAACACAGGGAGCAATTTAGGAAAGAGGTCCCTTCCTTCCATTCATGGCCGATGTTTCTCCCCACTGTTTCCTTCCATGGCAACAGATTTTTTTGGCACTGCCTCCTTCTCAATCTGAACATTTTGCTCCATTGGTGGGACGGATCCCGTGATGATCGTCATCAACGTTCCTCTTTTAGGAATGTTGTGCTTTAATTGGAATCTTCCAAAAAATATGCTTCATTTACATGTCCTTCTGTACATCTTTGAACAACAAAATAAAACTGCAGCCAAAGCACTAGAGATCTGAGATTCACAGGGTGTTTGTGTGAGTTCTACAACGATGGAGGTCAAGATGGAAAGTAGCAAACAGATCCCCTTCTTTCACCTGTGATTGATGGGTTCTCTCACAATAAAGTCCACAGGGACTTTGCTGTGTAGACTCAAAGGGAAGGAAATGCAAAGTGAAAGCAAACTCCATTCCTGGTCTCCCAAATTCAGGAGCAATGAACACACTTCTGTTTATTGATCTTTTTGCTCTTCCCCTTCTACTTGCCACTGGTTCATGTGAAAATGCATTGCTGAAGACTGTCAGTCCTTCTGGGAACAGAAATTAATGACAACAGTAAGTTAGAAGATGATGCTGCGTTGGGAGAAAGTGTTGATCTGCCTGAGGGTAGGAAGTTTCTACAGTCATCCAGGCAGGGATCACTGGGCTGAGGCCAATTGAATGATTTTTAACAAGACCAAGTGTTGTGTCTTGCACTTTGCTCACAACAACCCCATGCATCACTACAGGCTTGGGAGAAAAAGACTTGGGGGTGATAGCTGACAGCCCTGTGAACATGAGCCAGCATTGTGCCCAGGTGGCCAAGAAAGCCAACAGTATCCTGGCTTGTATCAGCAATAGTGCAGTCAGCAGGGAGTGATTGTCTCTCCGTACTCAGCACTGGTGAGTACAGCTTGCATACTGTATCTATTTCTGAGCCCCTCACTAAGAGAAAGATATTGAGGCACTGGAACACGTCCAGTGAAGAGAAACAAAGCTGGTGAAGGGTCTGAAGCATGACTCCTACAATGTGTGGCTGAAGAAACTGCAATTGTTCAGTCTGGAGAAGTCTCAGGGGAGACCAGGTCTGAAAGAATGTTGTGGTGGAGATAAGCTTTTTCTCCCAGGTAACAGCAACAGAATGAGAGGGAACGGCCTCAAGTTGTGCCAGGGGAGGTTCATGTTAGATATTAGGAAACATTTATTCTCAGAATGAGTGGTCAAGCATTGGAACAGGCTGCCCAGTGAGGTAGTGGAGTCACTGTCCTTGGAGGTGTTCAAGAAACATGTAAATGTGGCACTGTTAATTTAGCATATTGGTGATGGGTTGATGCTTGGACCTCATGATCTTAGAAATCTTCTCCAACATTAATGATTCTATGATTCTATGAATGATTCCTTGAGTCCAGATCCATGTCCAGTCTTGATGCCGTTTGGGTTTTGCCATCTTTGTTTATTTTGTGTAAACTCAAAACACAAACTCTTCTTCCTCCTTCTTTGCACCTTACCTGTGTTCCTTCATCTTTGCCAATGGCAGGCTCACCTTCCCAAAGAAGCATTAGGATAGACCACATTTCTTATCCCAAAGCCTTCCATGCGGAGCACAGTGGAAGTTCAGACTCTGAAGATGAAGCATGATTTTTCTCTCTTGCAATGATCCTGAGTAGAGCATCTCAGGGGAAATGGCAACCATGCACCGGAGCTTCCATTAACACATTCCTATTAAATTCAGAATGCAACGGAACGCGCTCAGCTCTTTTTCATTCTTTTGTCTTCAAATTTTACATGATCTCACACCATTATTACCACAGACAGATGGAGGCATAGATCTATCCCATCCAATGTAAAAGCACTTGGTTGACTTTTCCAGGTGCAAGAAGCTGGGTCCTCCATTATCAAATAGTGGAAAGTAGCAAATAAGGTTGGACAAGATCTTCTAAAATTAATCCAGAGACATGATCCTGACTTCTGAATTCTCCAAAAATAAGGTCTATATGTAGGGTTTGTTTGTTTTGTTTGATTGTTTGTGTTTTGGTTGTTTTGTTTTCTGGCTCATGTAGCAAAAGAAAGGAAGATTTTGGGGAGAGATCAATGTCATGACAAGTGCATAGAAAAAGATGCTGGGACAAAGTCACCAAGTTCACTCTACACGAGCTCAGGATGAAAGGTTTTTAAGCAGGGAGCACATATGTATTTTTTTCTTACTTACCCATTTTCTGAGTTCATCCACTTACCTCAGATAAGTAGATCTACTTTGGATGAAAAGTTTCATGCCACATTCACGGGGATGAGAATATAATGTTGCAGTCAGCAAAAAGAGCACTGCTTTATTTGCAGGTGTGTTAGTGCTGTACTCAGATCTAAAGTAAACTTGCTCAGAAAAAAAAATATGTTTTTATCGATAAAACATCTACTAAAAATTAAACATCGCTGCCAAGGGTACTGGATGCAATGTCTCTTGTCCTGCGTTAGTTTCTATATCCATTGATCAGCAATTCAGAAAAATGATGCCATACATCTGAGTTTAGCTTGTGATAAAAATGTTCTTGTATGCAACACAAGATAACCTGCACCCCTGAAAAGTTGTTTCATGCTACTTTCCCGTTCCCTCTTTCAATCCCCCTTTAGGCAGTGGAGACGGAGACACTTTTCCAGGGATATTTGGAAGCTTTGAAGCAAGAGATGGGAGAATCGGGAGGAGGAGGAAAAGCCGCAGCTCGGACATAGTCAGTGCCATGACCCAGGACGTTGTCCACCACCGAGATGGAAACGGACCGGCCGGCCCTGGGACACCGTCCCCATCGACAGGGCCTCGGTCGCCACCCGAAGAGCCGCTGAGCTTCCATCTGGTGTGTCCGCATCCTGCGGGGCGGGTCGCTCACGGCTCTAAGGCACAGCTCAGACGTTACAGCACTGCTCGGATAAGCGTAGATCGGGTTTCAAAGCCTCCCCTAAAGCGAAAACGCTTGAAGTGGCCTCTCGCGCCATCCAGAAGTGCTCTAATCACGGGGAAAGGGACTGGGAGGTCCCATCCCACCCTTAACCCCCTCGGGGGGGCACCGTGCGATGAGCAGCGCCGGCAGAGAGGGACGCGGTCACGAGCCGCAATCAGCGCTGCGGAGTCGGGCCCGTGCCGCCGTGCTTCCACCGGCCGCGGTGCGGGCAGGATCCCGGAGCGGGGAACGGGAAAGCGCCAGCCTTGGCGCCTCGGCCTTCAGGGCGGAGCTGTGGCGGAGCTGGAGCGTTCCTCCCCCGGCTCGTTTCGGAAAGCAACCGGCCGACGTCCATCGCTTCGCGCCCGGCTGCCGGTTGAGCGCTGCTGGCCCGTCGCTGAGGGTGACACGGACACGTCGCAGGGCGAAAGCCTTTCGCAGCCTGCTCTGACAAACCCTCCCCCCAGCGGGGTTCAGATCCGCAGCGTAGGATAAAATACGCTGCCTTCTTCCTCTCCAGCACAGGAAATATCCCGACAGCGCCGCGGCGCTCCGGGCAGGAAATAGCGCCGTGCCGGCCGACAGCGGCGCCGTGAGCAGCGAGCGGCAGCGGCCGGGCCTCGGCCCCAGCGGCGATCCGGGGGGGTTGGCTCCACGGTCATGATCCTGGCAGCGGCAGCACTCGCTCTTTTCTGCCCCTCTCCCATTGCTGGAGGTTTTGTCTTTGTTTAGGATAGCCTTTGTTTAGGATAGCGATCCTCACGGTGGTGCGGTTGGAGCTTTCCCACGTGTTATTTTAGGGATGCCGCAGTCCGTGGCTTTTGCTCTAGGGGAAGGTGGGTCCTCCTGTGCTCGATCGAGCCCACTCCGTCATTGTGACAACAGACGCCACTCAGCAATTAAGATCTGGGTTCCTCGGCCTGCGGAGCCAGGCGTTCCCACACCACAACGCCGGCACCGGCACGGCAGCCCCCATCCACCCCGGCAGCAGCAGGCACCGGGAGCCGGCCTTGGGCCGAACGGCAGCAGCTGGCAGAGAATAAACCGTGGGGAAGAATATGCAGGGACGGCACTCAGCGGCGGCCGGGAGGGCAGGCAGGCGGCACCAGAGCAGAGCCCCCGTGTTGTCCCCCCACGGAAAGCAGCGTGTGGAGCGGGCGCCCCGCCGTGCTCAACCCACACCACCCCCGGGGTTCCTCCTGCGCCGGTGCCGTCACAGCAGCCCGGGAGCGCGGCCGGCCGACCCTGCTAAGTTCATTCCCCAGATACCATTAGTGCTCCGGCTCGGGAGCAGATGGCTCCCTCCGTCCCGAGGTTCATCCCGGACAGATTGCATACAATTTATTAATAACCCAGCAGATGCTCGGGCACTTTCCAGCTCGGATTATATTTCCTGATTGCTCAAATCCCGGCGCGGGGGAGCTGCTCACTCATCTGCCGCCACCGCTCTTTGTGCCACATCAGCACCGGTGCCCGGCAGGAGCCTCTCCCATTAAACAGCGTGTTTTGGGGCTCAGGCTTTGCTGATGGAGCTGCTGAAAGCCGGGTTTCCCCCTCCCAGAGCTCTTTTCCAATTCATGGGGGTGCCTTTATCGAGATGAAATTAGAGCAGCACATCAAGGAAAGCAGTGCTGCTTTTATACCCAAGATCTGGGCAGTGAGACAGAGCTGGGGGATGCTGACCCCATTCCTCCCCGGCAGAGGGTCTGGAGAGAGGGGGGGGAGGGTTGTGTAGTGAGGGGCTGTTTGCATCCTGCGAGATCCCTCCTGGAGCAAGGCGTGATGCTCTGAGCTCCATGAAAAGCCATCACAGCCCTTTCAGCAACGCTACTTTCAATTTTAATGTGTAAAATGGGTTTTTCTTTGCTCTGCAGGGAGAAGCACAAAAGCAGCAGGTTGTTTATACTACTGAATAAAAACTAAATGCAGGTCTCGGAGGGATCTTACGCAAACCACTTACCTTGAAACATAACCCCATGGGGAAGTGAGCTACAAGAGATGCATGGTTAATGTTTTACATCTTCAGTGCAGCATCCAAGTAGCTGGCTCAGCATTAGGTACCACAGGTAGTTACAGCCTGGAATGCAGAAATCAGAGGTAAGCTGCAAGTAGCAGGGCATGAGGGGCCAAAGTTCAGTGGAGCATGAAATAGGGGTCAATCCTAAAGTCTTAAATTAGTCTTAAAAGTCAAAGTGAGAGTTTGGAAGGCGAGAGCATTTATTATCAGAATGTCACAGTGTAGTTTTAAAATAAAAATGGGAAGCAGAGAAATCTTTCCTGCTCAGTGACATCTGGGCTCAATAAAAGGCACTTCACTTACTGTGAATGCAGGTGAGAGACACTCTTGGCAATAACAGCAGAAGAATATTAAAGTCTGTTACATTTTTCATAGCTCCTGACATTTGCAGTAGAATTCCACTTCCTTGACTTCACCACACTCTCGGTGCCCAAAATATTTTGTGCAGGGATGAATTTTCTTCATATTTCTTCGTATCTTCTCTGCAAATACAACAAGCATTAAGCAATTGCAGGAAGAAAAGAATTCTTTCCTTTTGCTCTACAGGAGGGCTCTTTGGGACCTAAGGTGGAAGACCTTGCACCCAGCAATCCCATTTCCTATCTGTAGTATCCCAAGCACTACATGTTCCCATGTTCCCACCCAGAATGAAGCAAAGATTTTGCTATGGATAAAGTGTTCCCAGCTGTTATTTTATCTTTTCCCCCCATGTTTTTCCCATTTTTCCACCTCCTATCTGTACCAGCTGCAAATACTTTCCCAGGGCAGAATTCCTCATAGCCCTGTGCACCGTCTCCTTTTTTCTTTCACAGGTCTCCCACATACCTACATCCTCTGCAGGTTTCCTGGGCCAGGTCACAACAGAAGCACAAAATGAGCAAACACGGTGATGAAGATGTTGCCTGTGTTGATAAAAGAAGTTCTTCTATCATGCATCACTTTGTGTCTCTGACAAACTGTCACCATAGCAAGTAAATCCTTGTAAATAGCACACACATTTAAAAGGAATGTATAATGATGTGAGCTGTTGTTCTGTGATTTTTTTCAGTCCTGACCTCCTCATTGCTGAGCTCGGAAAGAGGGAAGTAGGGGACATAGCCAAAATAATGAAAGTTAAAAAGTAGAAGTTAGTTATAAACAAAGAAAGGGTTCACTTCCTGCTTCTTTTCCTTTTCTCTTTCCTTTTCCCTTCTCCTTCTCTCTTCCCCCTCTCCTTTCCCTTTCCTTTCCCTTTCACTTTTCCTTCCCTCTTCTTCCTCTTTTTTTTTTTTCCTTTTTCTTTTCCTTTTCTTTCTTTTTCTTTTCCTTTTCTTCATAATCACCTTGGAAGAGAAAGGATCAGCCTTCAGGACAGACATATCCTGATAAGAAACAAACTGAAGTGTGGTCTGGAGATCAGCCTGTACATATATGCAGAAGAGTCATCTGGGAACTTCAGCTCTGACAGGAGTGGAAATGTTTGAGGAAGTGAGAAAGGGAAGGGGAAGCAGGGCTCTTGGGCCAGCTGTTCGAAGTAGGGAAAAAATCTTCAGCACTGATAGTGATCTCTAAGAAGGTGCAGCAGGGAAGAGGCCAAAAAGACAGGACAGGCATCAGAGCCCATCAGCACATGGCAGCAGCAAGCATGCTTAGGATGAGGTACACCCAGGGCTCCCAGAACACTTAGATGCAAATGTGAAAATTGAAGGTTAGGTCATCTGACAGTGTTGCACTGGGCTGTGTGTTGTAAGGAAAAGTGATGTGAAAATAGCAACATCTGAATAGTCTGAGTTCTTGCTGCAACTGCAGCGACGCGTCCATTTCTTTTGGGTGAAGAGTAGCAAAAAGGTGATGGGTTCTGTCCCAGAACAGAGCCTGGAAAGGGTGGATATTTCTTACCATAAGGGCAGTGAGGCACTGGCACGGGGTGCACAGAGAGGTGGCGGCGCCCTGTCCCTGCAGACACCCAGAGTCTGGCTGGATGGGCTGTGAGCACTGATGGAGCTGTGGGTGTCCCTGTGCTCTGCAGAGGGTTGGGCTGGATGGCCTTTGGGGGCCCCTTCCAACACAAACAGTTCTATGATTCTGTGATGTCTGGGCTCCCCTCTGCTTGAAGCAGGCTGCCAGGTCTGTCCTGGAAGAGCCTTTACTCTTGATGTTGCCTTGGGATCAGCTTTCAGCATTTGGAAGCTGAAAACAGTGTATTTGTTTGGTTTATTTTGTTAGAGATATGCCTACATCGTTCTTATTTTGGAGGCCCTTTTGTGTACTTGAGTTTAAGAATGGTCTCAGCATTTGTCATCCCTGTAGTTCTCTACTCATCATTAAGGCACCAACCAGGTGCATGCGTGCCAACAGATTTTACTGGAAAATAATAAAGCAGCAAACAATCCAGTTAATCCAATGAATGAGTCCCACAGCCCCAGCCTGGGAAAGGCTGAAAGCTGCTTCTGGATTGATATGCGATTTGCCTCTGAAATAAATAAACAAATGAAGCCTTAAGCACCATAGCACTCATCAGGAACACGAAAGTCAGGGCAGATTTGCAGCCTCCTTCCTTGGCACTGGGAAAAAATAAAGATAACCAGGGCCTGACTCACTGTCTCAGCCCTTGTATCAAATTCAAACATCAAGGTCTGTCACAATTTGCAAATCAGGGCACCAGGCAGATTGCCACCAGCTGGCGCTCCCTGGTTTGGCATGCAGCATGGGCACCGGTCTCTGGTCTCTAGCTTTTTGCCTTCCTCGATCTCTTGCTCTCTTTTGGGCAGCAGTGCACTCAGGTCCACCCCATACAGAAACACGCTGCAGGGAGCTGCTCTCCCCACACCCTGCCCAAAGCCCCAGGCGTGCCAAGGGGCTCATTGAGAAGCTGGAGGTTGTTGGCTTCTGTGGTTGCTCTATCTGTCCCCAGAGGCAATGGACAATGCTGTTCTCTCAGTTTTTTGCTCATACAAGATCCTTCTCAGGCTTAGTTCACAGCCTTGTTTACCCACTACTTGGCTTTTCCATTGGATCCCAGGAAGAAGCCAGGCACACAGTCCTGATGAAAATCTGGGCATGTAAAGGGAGAATTTATATTTTGCTTCTTGCTTTTGCTATTGGTTTTACATGCGATTGCTCATCAGAAACCAATTACTCCAGAAAGGCCTGGGTTTGGGTCCCCACTGCTGCTAGCAGAATGAATAGCCTCATTTACAATCTCTCAACTGGAAAACAAAAAGTAATGATAATAAAAAATAAATAAATAAATAAAGTCTCTTCTAATTCTCTGGGCCCCTGTTGTAATTCACAAGAAAATTAAACTAATAACTCTCTCTGTGAGTGTGTTATGTAGATGCCAAGAGTCAGGGATAAATGGATGGAGCTATCCCAGGCAAGGTCCCCAGGGAAGGAACCTCAGAGCAGGCAACTGCTGTGCGTTGCAAGGCTCAGAGCTTCTCCAGCAATGCAATCCAATTGGAAAGGAGGATTTTACTATCTTTTTTAATCCTTTTAACTCAAATTCCACCTACAGGCATCACAGAACTCCTGCGATGTTTTGCTCTGCTCGTTTCCCAGCCTGTTTCCATTTCCTAACTGCGTAGGGTCCCTTTGCAAAAAAACTTCTCCACACCAACAGAAGTGAGATGGATTTGGCAGTTGGCTATCACGGATCCTCCCCATAAGCAAAGCTGGAAGGTATCCCTCAGGCACTGAGGGAGACAGAAGCTCATCTCAAGTGACATCACCAGGACAGGGGATCTTGGAGAACACAGGGACAGACTCTGCCCTGACTGAGTACTCTGTAGATGCTGGGACGGTGATCAGACCACTTTGCAGACAGAAGTTAAAGGGAAGAAAAGGAGACCGAGGAGAGCAAACAATATAATATTGTTGCAAATAAATATTTCCTGACACCAGAAAAAAAAAAAAAAAAAAAAAGCTTAAGAAATTGATCATGGGATTGTATTCCTGAAGCCTGGTCATCCAGGGGAGACTCAAAGCAAGCAGCAAGTCTGCTCCTCTGGTCTCTGATCAAATGCCAGGGACAGACAGGTGCTGGCACACATGGCTTTATCTCCACTTCTAGTGAAAAGCAAGGAAGAGACTGGGGAAGTAGGATCCTACAGATGGGATTCAGCTCCACGTCCAACTCCTCACGTACAGATGCCTGCAGGGATGTGCCTTTGGGTGAGCTGGGTGGACGTGTGCCATCTGCTCTCAGGAGAGGTTCAGTCAGCACAGGAGTAAGGGCTGTTACACAAGAGGTTCAAACTAACCGTAGATTTAGCAATGGTGATACATTGGCAGAAGCTGCCCATGGTGGGGTCACTGTACCTGGAGGTGATCCAGAGACACTGAGATGTGGTCAGTGGGCACGGTGGGGCTGGGCTGATGTTGGACTGGGGAGTCCTCGAGGCCCTTTCCAACCTTTATGATTTTATGATTTGAAGTTTGCCTAAAACTTGCAGTGGATTGCTGCTTGGCAAAACTCGCAGTAATATTACCTTTGTATAAGCTCACTGGAATTACAGTGGGCAAGAGCTTTTCGAAGTCTGTAACAAGATTCAAAGCTTGTAACAATACCACCCTTATGTGCCAAAAGCGAAGTCAGAGAAAGAACAACTCAAAAAGTGAAACGAAAAGGAAAGACATCTCCACTCTTGGATCCACCCAAAAGTGGGGTCAGAGACTTTGCTCCCACACTATCAGCCTAGCCCGGCCGTTAGCTCAGGTAGCCCCCATACCCAGCAACGTGCAGGAAGGAATATCAGTGTCCTTGTGATGTGAGAGTCCAAACAAATCTCTAATTTCAGACAGACTAGAGCTGAAACAAATTCCCCAATGGGTATCTGTGTTATTGTTTGCACTGCAGTGAACTCCAATGCTTTTTAGGGGAAAATTTGGATCTAGACATCCAATGACTTACTGCAGCAGAACAAATTTAGACAGCTCATCTTCTCTCTGGGTTCACACAGCAATTTCACCCCCATTTTCCTATTTCACATGCAGCATGCTGTCACACACTCTTTCCATCTCGGCCTATCTGAAACCCTGCTAATACTCGTAATGATTTTCTTGATTGATGGTTGCTTTCCCTGCTTCTCTTCCCTCTGTACAAGTGGGATTTATTTTCTGTGCAGGCAAAAATGTATGATAAGACATTTCTGGAGCTATTTAATGACATTTTCTGTTGTAGGCATTATTGAAATGAATGGGTTCAATGTGAAGACCTCAGTGACCCTTCTGTGAATCTTCCCTCTTTCTTCATTCCTCCCATCGCATTTTTTTTCACCTGTTGTTGCAGATATCCCTGGTAATGAATTAAAATAAATATCTCATCACAAACGGCTCCAGATCCTCTGGATGTATTTCTGACGGTCGGCTGCACAAATGTTTTATTTTTCAATCCGTTTAACACGAACGTGTTTGCCCTTCTTCCTGGCATCGGAGGAACGCTTTGAATTCCAAATGCAGAAGTAAAAAATTGCTGCTATTGTTTAAAACATTCAAAGAATGTATCATTTATTCAAATGTAAGATTTGTAAATCAGTGAGCTCCATGGGAGATGAATCATTAGCCAAAGTGCAGATTGTACTAGAGGTCATATTTAATTCATTTTCAAAGCCTCATTCTGTGCTTTTTGGTCCAGTGTGCCATCAGTTATTCAATACACAAAGGTGTCTGCTTTGTTCTCACAATAATTAAGCTGATTAAGTCATATTATCACTAACAAGAAACATTAACTCCGCTTGAGTGAAGGCTGCAAACGGAGCCAGTGACATTTCCACCGTGTAGATTGAGAGCACACTGCAGGAGGAGCGGGAGGCAAAGCCTGGCCGACTCCTTCCTGCGAGCCCTGTGGAGCAAGCAGGAATTGATGAGCAGTTTAAAAAAAAAAAAGGTGCAAAGAAGCAGAGAAAATCAACACACGACAGTCGTGCGGACGTTTCTCAATGTGGCAGAGGCGAAATTATTGTGACAAAAGCTGGAGGATGTTTGTTTCTGCTGAACAAAAGGAGGCCGGAGGGGGATGCAGCAGGAGCAGCACCCTGCTCAGCAGGGTGAGCCTGGAGAGGTGGTAGAGACACTGAGGCAATCTGAAACCAAATCAGGATGGGTCCGGATCCATTCCCACCTAAATTGAGGCACGATAATTCCAGTGGCACCTTCAGGATGGAAAACAGAACAAAATGAAGGCCCAGCCTCACTGGAGATGGGGATTAACCACAAGTCCACAACTTTGGGCTTGATCCAGCACTCACCCAACTCACCCAACGCGCAGCCCCTCCGCTCCCTGGGGCTTTGAGGTCCCGCTGACCCCTCTCCCTCCGATGAGTAGTGCACACACACGTGCCCATGGCTCTACCCACAACCCATGGAGGATTCCTGGGGCTCTTTGGATGCCACTGCAGACTGCGGTAGAGCTGAGCACCAGCCCCTCTGGGCCCTTTCTGGCCTCTTTTTTCTCTGCCTCTGGATTCAATTTGTCTCTCTGCTATACGCTTTTAAGTCATTACAGAGATATAGCAATGTTTCCATCCAAAGAGTCTATTCAGCAAGAGTGAGAGCACAAAAAACCCCATTTGAGATGGTGCCCAGAAGCACTCTGCGCTGCCTAACACAGCCCACAGCACTTTGCAGCCAACGGCACCACATGGCAGCTTTCCCACTGTTGGAGACACACATCTCAGGCTGGCTGGCAGGTCCCTGAAAGCAGGATTTGCCTCTGGATCTCTGAAAGAACTGGGATGTACAAGCAAAGTATATGGATGGAGAGCACTGAGTATGTCTCTGAAGCAGCTCTCGTGCCCGATGCATTACCAGACTACAGAAACCAGCTAATGCCCATGAGCTGTGCAGGAATGAAAGCACAGGAAGAGTTGTAAAAATAACTGGTTGTAGGGCAGAGAGCTTGCATTTTTAATGACTGCCTGTCCCTATGGAAGATTGTGAAATGAGGAAGAGCTGTCAGACTGACCGTTCTGACCAGGCATGCCCTCTGTGGATGGGGCAGCGCTGTAGCTACCATCAGGTTTAAGTGCCATCTCCACTATGACAAGTCTCTCCTTTTATTGATATTGGAATTGAACCGTTTTAGTGCAGGATTTCTTCCAGCAAAGCAGAGAATGCTCAGGGCAAGTGGAGGGCTGGGGCAGGGCTGGGCTGATCAGCCCAGACAGCTCTCAGAGGAGACCTGATCTGAGCCGTGCTGCATGCCTGCAGGTCAGTGGGATGTGCAGATGTGTGTGTATGTCTAGATGGCTTCTCCCGTGTGAGATGCTCCTGTGCAAACTGCCCAATTCCAATGCCTATGGTTTGGGGGCTCAATTTTGGGATGCAACATCTGCAACTCCAATACAATTCAATGGCTCTGCGTCATTAGATCCAGTGTGCCGTGGGTCTTATGCACTGGGCACGCAGAGGGGCTGCAGCACTCTCCTAATGCCTGGCCTGCACCACCTGACAACAGCAGGGAAGTTATTACTGAAGCTAAGCTAGGAGAGGGAGATGCTTGCTGCCCCCGCAGGGAGTCAAGTCCATTTGATGCTTTTATTGCTTCTTGAGGCTGTTATTAATTTTATTGTATCACTTTGCATAATTCTTTTGTCTTCTGAAACAGTGAAACAGGCTAATGCTGTTCAGGGTCTCAGGCAGCAGCTGTTTTGGGTTCTATTTTACCGTTAGCACTCTGCAGAGGCCATTGCAGAATCCACTCGGCAGCAACAAATCCTACATCCTACCTTCTAATTGGGACAGGGAATCTTTCATCTGCTCACAGCCAGGCAAATGCAAGCTGGGACTGGAGGCACCAGCAGCAGCCAGGTCCCTTTCATGTCCACAGCCCGCTCCTCCCGGGGCTCTGACTCCCACAGGTCCCTCGTTGTGCTCCTGCCCCCTCCCACCAAAGTGCGCATTACCTGCACACAGACGAGGACTTTTCTGGGTTAATCCCAAAAGCCGCACTGCAGCCTCCTCAGGCCTATCCCTAACAAGCAGGGACAGGAGAAGGAACAGCCACGGCCTGGCTATCTCTGCACTTCACCCCAAGCTGAGCCCCTTCCCACCTCCAGCTAGGAGCCCCCAGCTGATACTGCCCTCCTTGTTCCCTGCTGGACCCTCCCCTGGCCGCATCCAAGTTATCTCCTCCTGCACTCCTATTCCTGCAGCAAGCTGGTGGGCGGTGAGCAGCCAGGGGAAAGCTGAAATGAGCCATAGAAAGCAATGCACAAAGATAACAATAATCCACAGCGAGATCCAACCCCCTCTCCCCAGCAGCTCCAGGCATCTCCATTGCCGCTCGTGCTTTTCTGCCAGGCCCTTAGGTGGGCCTGAGTGCAGCAAGAGGGGACCTTGAGCCCCCAGCCTCTGGGTGAAAGGAATGAATGAGCCTTCATAGGCTGCTCCAGCAGTGAAGAAAGCCATAGGGTCTGCACATGTGCTGGAGCTGATTCCTGCTTTGCAGCTCAGTGATGATCCCTGCCACCAGGTGCAGCTGGGACTCAGGACAGCCAGCAGGCAGAGTGAGCTAGCAAAATACCATTTATTGGTACAAATCAGACATCATGAAACAAACTTGCTTTAGAAAGAGCTGTCATGTTCTGCACAGATGGGCTGGACTCGAGCTATATGGTCACAGACGAGCAATCAGCAATGCTGGCAGACAGAGCGGGTGCACAGGTGTGGGGTTCTGGGGCTGCAGCCCGGCCCTCGGGCTCCTGGCAGCCTGGTGGAAGTCCTTGAAGAGGAGAGAGAGCAGCAGGAGCTGCGTGTCCTGCACAGGTGGGGTTAACCAAGGTGCTTAGGACTTGGAAAAATGGAGATGCAAGTGAGAACAGGAGAAGGGGAGAGAGTTGTCACCATGCTGGGACTCTTCAGAAGAAGGAAACTTCCTCTCAGAGGATGTTGCCCTGGAGTTACCCAGCAGGGTCTCACCCTGTGCATCTCCAACAGCCCTTCTGGCCATCCTGTGCTGTTTGCAGAGCAGGGACTGGTAGCAATTCAGGATACAGCTGCATCCTGGACTTCACAGCTCTGCATGTGTCAGGTGGTAGTTTGGGAAGCATCATGGGAAGCCCACATGACGGCTAGGATTGCACTCAGAAACCAGACACCAGCTCTGGATGTGCAGCACCTCCTACTGAGTCCCAGGAGAGGGCACTGGTTGCTGCCCACTAACTGATGCCACATTTGGTCTGTGTACATCTCCCTTCTTCCTGGAGCAGAAATACAGGCATGCAGCACAGTACATTCACACAGCCAGACAAGACAAAGTGACAACATTTACAGAGATGGATCGCTCCTAAAGAGGACATGGCAATAGGTAAACTCAAGGCAGATTTGCTGAAATCTGCTCACCTGGACCCCCAGCAACACCTGCTGCCAACACAGCTCTGCAAGAGAGAGGAGAAACGCCTGCTCCCCTCTCAACTCCCATCCTGCCTCATCTTCTCACTCCTTTCCCTACCCGCAGGCAGCCCTACAAACTCTGGAGCAGTCGTGAATGGAGCTGTGTGCTGCAGATGGACCCAGCAGCTGAAGTAAAGTGTAATGTGGGTGATCCAGGCCCGGCACCAGACACTATTTCAGGTCGTTGTTGATAACCACACTGTCAGGCATATCGTAGTACGTCGTCATTTTCTTCCTCTTGCCAAAGGTGGAAAAGCTGTTCTTGCTCTCCCGGCCTGGAACCAGGGGGCCATCCTTACTGGAAAGCAGAGTTGGGGTGCCAGGGATGTAGACGTTGTGCTGGTAATCTGGGGCTGGGACGTGCCCAGGGTACAGGGGGCCATACTGGGGTGCCCAGATGCTGTTAGTGCCCGCTGAGGCCTTCTGAAACTCTGGAGAAAAGATGGGTGTAAGGATGGCTTGTTGGGGTCAGCACCCCTTTTCAGGGGGACGGTCACAACCACGTCCCAGAACACTCATGTATCACCACCCTCCCTCCTCCCCAGGGCCCTGGGCAGGGCTGTGTCACACCAGGGACATCATCTGGTTCTGGTCTCCCACCCCAGCACCCCCATACTGACCAGAGACCGGGGTCACCAGCGTGCACAGCCTCTCGTGCTCCTTCTGCAGGGCTTTGCGGATTTCCCCCACATCCTCCAGGCTCTGGGAGCTAAAGGGAAGAGACCAAAGAGACCAATCCAGTGCTGCATCAGCGGGAGCCTCCCCATCCCCACAGCCCCTCCACCTGTGCCCACAGGTCCCGTACCTCTTCAGTGCAGGCCGTTGCACACTGGGGGGCAGCCAGTCTGTGTTGGGCTGCTTTATCTGGAAACACAGAGTAGGGAATGTCTGTTAGCCTTCAGTAACCAGCAAGGCCCCAACTCCTCCATCCTCTCTTCCTGTGGGAAGCTCCAATTTTACAGACAGGGAAACTGAGGCAGAGCTAATCCATCCCCCTCCCTTCTGGGACTCCCTCTCAGGGCACCGGGTTGTCACAGAGGCAGACTCGCTCACCACCTGTGTGGGAGTTCCATTGCTAAGCTCTGCTCTGGGGAGAGAGAGCAGATTTTAATTCTAAAAACCCTTTTATGCAGATGTGATGATGACTTCACCCAGGTCTCCAGCACCTGGAGTGAGGGTGAAGAATGGGCTCAATGATCTGGGGTGCAATATCCCATTAACACAACAGGCAAAGCCAGCGATGCAAGGAGATGCAGAGGGAGAGCCTGCTGGCAGCGAGTCCTGCGCTCTCCTTGCAGGGCTGCTTCATTAGAAGTCTGAAGTAAGTGGATTAGATTCTTCATCACTCTCCAGCTTTGTAATCGTGTTTTGGACAGAGTCTCTCACTGGGAAAATGAGGCATCCCCGATTTCAATACCTAACAAATGCTGACATCAAAATCCCACCCTGAGACCTCCACTTCCTCCCCAGCAACAAGGCCCATGGCTGTAGTGCCTGGACGAGGACATGAGTGGGTCCTACTCCCCGCTGCATCCTCTGGCATGGAGGAGCACAGAGGTGTCCTGGTGTGGAGATGGTCCCTCACCCCCCCTCATCCCAGGCACTGAAGCAGCTCCATAGCCTCTAATGCTCACAGACGGTGGTGGGCAATGGACTCCATCTCACTCCTGCTTTTCCCCATGGGGAATCTCGGTGGAGCATCCCCACCACCTGACTCTATCCTCCGTGAGGACCTGTGCCTGATTCCTCCTGTGGGCTGAGACCCCTAGGGGTAGGGGACACAGAGGAGTGCAGTGCCAGCCCTGTGCCCACCTCACCTGCTTGGGGCCTTGGAGGGGCTGCCCTGGCCGGGTCCGCTTCCCAGGCAGATTCCCAGGACCTTTCTCGTTGTTGCGGGGCAGGCTGCAGGGCTTGAGGAACATGAAGTCGCTCTGGGCAGACTCTGGCCCGAGGCACAGCTTGTAGCAGTAGCCTGGGGGACCACCATCAGGCACATCGAGGTGGGTGGCCGTGCTGGCACCAGGCTGTGCTGCCAGGTTGGATGTCTTGAGACCCTCAGGAGAGCGCCTGGGCCGGGGGCAGCAGCAGCAGCCATCACCCTGCCAGGGGTATCGCATGCCACGGCACCGGATGGCTGTGAGGATGAGGATGGCCAGCAGGAAGGTGAAGGAGATGGAGCCCAGGGACACCAGGAGGTAGAGGGTAAGTGGAGAGGAGGAGGAGGCTTCCGGGGGGAGGCTGAAGTTGCTGAAGTCAGAGAGAGTCTGTGGCATTGTCTCCACCACAGAAAGCAGGAGGGACACAGTGGCTGAGAGCGATGGCTGCCCTCCATCCCTCACCTGCACCACCAGGCGCTGCCGGGCCGCATCCTGCTCCAGGAAGGAGCGGAGGGTGCGCAGTTCACCAGTGTCTGGTGCCAGGCTGAACAATGTGAAGTCGGTGGCCTGGAGCAGCTGGTATGACAGGCGGGAGTTCAGCCCTGCATCTGCATCCACTGCTGACACTGTGCCCACCAGGTAGCCAGGCCCGGCGGAGCGTGGCACCAGCTCAGTGGCCACAGAGCCATTGCGCGGCATGGGGGACACGATGACGGGAGCGTTGTCATTCTGGTCCAACACGAAGATGTGCACGGTGACATTGGCACTGAGCGGGGGGAAGCCCGCATCCTGCGCTTGCACCTGGATCTGGAAGCTGCGGATCTGCTCATAATCAAGGGAGCGTAGGGCATACATGTGCCCGCTGTCTGAGTTGATGGACACGTAGGTGCCCACGGGCATGCCATGGATGTGCCCGTCAGTGATGGAGTAGGACAAGTAGGCGTTCTGCTGGCAGTCGGGATCCAGAGCGCTGACGGAACAGATGGAGGCCCCTGGCGCGTTGTTCTCCATCACGTAGACGCTGTAGGAGGGCTGCAGGAAGTGCGGGGCGTTGTCATTCACATCGGACACCGGCACGGTGAGGGTGCTGCGGGTCAGCAGGGCTGGGGATCCCATGTCCCGGGCCGTGATGCTGATGTTGTACTCGGACACCGCCTCCCGGTCCAGCGGCTCCGTGGTAACCAGTGTGTAGTAATTGCGGAAGGAGGAGCGGAGCTCAAAGGGCACACTGGGGCTCAGCTCACAGCTCACACGGCCGTTGTCTCCGGAGTCCCGGTCCAAAACACTGATGACTGCAATGACGGTGCCTGGTGGGGCATCTTCCTGCACCGGCGTGGAAACTGAGGTGAGGGTCACCTCGGGCGCGTTGTCGTTCACATCGAGGAGGTGCACAAGCACCCGGCAGTGCACAGCCACCGCCGAGGGCCCACGGTCCTTGGCTTGCACGTAGAGTTCGTGCAGGCTGGCACGCTCGTAGTCCAGAGGGCCCTTCAGCAGTACCTGCCCACTGCGGGGCTCCACGCGGAAGAGCTCTCGGACACTTGGTGGTGCATGCCCACTGAAGGAGTACTCAATCTCCCCGTTGGGGCCCTCGTCCAGGTCGGTGGCGTTCAGCTGGATGACCAAGGTGCCGGCGGGGGCATCCTCAGGCAGGCTCACTCCGTACGAGGGTTGGTCAAAGGCGGGGATATTGTCGTTGGCGTCCAGCACGGTGACGAGGACGTGGGCTGTGCCCGAGCGCCTGGGGATGCCACCATCGAGCGCGGTGAGCAGCAGCCGGTGCGTGCGTTGCTGCTCACGGTCTAGGGCGCGCTCCAGCACCAGCTCTGCAAACTTGCTGGCGTCGCTGCGTGTCTGCACCTCGAGCGAGAAGAAGCCATTGGGGCTGAGCTGGTAGGTGTGCACCGAGTTGGTGCCCACGTCGGGATCCTGGGCGCTCTCGAGCGGGAAGCGGGCACCCAGCATGGCGGACTCAGCCACCTCGAGCACGTATTCCTGCCAGGGGAAGGTGGGAGCGTGGTCGTTGATGTCCAGCACCTCCACCTCCACACGGTACAGCTCCAGGGGGCTCTCGACGAGCAGCTGCAGGTGGAGCAGGCAGGTGGCCCCTGTTTCGCACACCTCCTCCCGGTCGATCCGCTCGTTCACAAAGAGGATCCCGTTCTCCAGGTTCACCTCCAGATGCTGCCTCGCCCCGGCCCCGGCCACAATGCGGAACCGCCGCGCCGACAGCGTGGACGCGTCCAGCCCCAGGTCCTCGCCGAGGTTGGCCACGAAGGCTCCGTGCTCCAGCTCCTCGGGCACGGCATAGCGCAGCTGCCCACCCGTGGAGTGCGGCGCGGCCAGGAGGGAGAGGAGGAGGAGGAGGAGGAGGAGGAGGAAGGAGGGAAGGGAAAGCTGCCCCCTCCCGCAACTTGCCCCGGTCCCCATGGCCCCGCAGCCCCTCTGGAGCCCACCCGCCGTGCCCGTCCTCGCTCTTCCGAGGGATTCCGGTCTGCCGGGGTCGGCGGGGAGGGCCGTTCTCGGCTCCGACCGCGCTGTACCGGCCCCCGCCGCGGTCTCCTCTTAACCCCTTCCTCGCCGGAGTCCCTCTCAATCAGAGGATGGGACTGAACCCAGAGGTGAAGGCGAAGCCGCGCTAAAAGCGAGTGGAGCCCCGGTGAGCCCGACCGCTGCCCCGGCCAGGGGTGCCGGTGTTACCCCGCAGCTGCGGCGCCAGTCCCCTTGGTAAGATTAAGAGGAGCGCGGATCGCAGCGGCTGCCAAATCCCCCGGCTGCGTCCCCCGCCGTGCCGGTCCTAACCTTTAGCAGATGGTTAAGCCCCTCCAGACTTGATTACATTTCCCCGCACACCGTTTTCCTTGTAATGCGTAGTTTTTAATTACCGGAGCAGGGGGATTACAGCCTCGGATAAAGCTGAGCCCATCGGCACAGAGGCACTGAGAGACCCCCCCGGCCCCCGCCTGCCTCCGCCCCCGACACCCCCCTCTACCCGCAACCCGTCGGTACAGATACGCAGCCCTCTCCGATCCCCGTCCGCGATCCCACCGCGATCAGAGCTCCGGGCTCTCCCCGCGGCGGGGACACGGGCACAAACTTTCCTCCGGCCCCGAAGCGGGAGAAGGGCACGGACAGAGCCCCGGTTCCCGGAGGACGACCCCCGCCCCGCCCGGTACCGGACCCAGAGGACGATCCTCGCTGCGCTCTCTCTCCCGTAGCTCCGCAGACTCCCGTTAGTGGGACGGCGCGGACAGCCGCCCCCGGTGCAGAGGTCCCGGGTAATCCCCTAACGATCTAGTTAAGGGATCGGCGGGGCTCGGAGCGGCTTGAGCTGAGCACGGATATTTTACCGCCTTTGTCTCTGCCTCCCGGTTCCCGGCGGGCTCCCGCGGAAGGGAATTGCCGGCCCCGGGGAGTCCCGCGTAGGAGGCGGTGCGCGGAGCGATCCCTCAGGCAGCGGGGCTGGGGGCGTCGTGGGACGGGGAGGGGGGAGACGGACCCCGAGAGCGCAGCGCGATCCACGCGGGACGCGGCACTCGTGTGGCTGCAGGGGAAGGCAGCGGGGAAGGGTGGGCTGGCGGCAGGGTGGCAGCGTGGGGCGGACGGGTGATAAGAGCCGGAGCCGGGTCACGCGTGGGCTCGGACCCAAGAGGGAGCGGTGGGATCGGGACGACTCCTGGTAAGTGAAGCCCAAGCTGTATCCTAAGCGCCGATCGCTGCCGGCACGTTTTCTGCACCATCTTCCGAGCCAGGGCCATCCCTCCCCATTTCATCCTCCTTATCCCTGCTGTGACCCCACAACCCCTGATCTGTCCCCTCGTCCCTGATCGGCCGTGTTCTTCCTCCCATCCCCTCCCCCTTCCCGTACGCCCCCCAAATCGCTGATCTGTGTCTCCCCCAGCGCTACCGAAGCTAAGACGAACGGGGGAGGGACGCTCCAGAGAGCTCGGAGGAACGCTCAGGACGGAGAGGCATTGGGCGGGGGGGATTCGTGAGGGTCTCGTTTTCCCACTCCCGTTTCCAACCAAGTGCGTTCCGGGAAATCCTCGGAGCTGTTTTCACCCTTTTGTTTAATTCAGATTTAAATATTCATTCTCCTCCCCTCGGAGCGATGTGCTCCGGGAGGAATCCTCCCCCCGCCCCCCTCGGCTCGGTCCTGTTTGTGCTTCTCCAGCTCTGCTGCGCGATGTCCCCCAGTGCAGCTCATCATTTTTCCCTTTTCGGGGAGGCAGGGAAGAATCTACCCCTCTTCTCGTTTTGTTTTTTTCTTTTTTTTCCCCCCCTAAGGAAGGTAATGGGACAGCCCCATTAGCCCCTCTTCCCCACCTTCCCAAACCCTGTCCCCTTCCTCCCCCCCTCAGTCCTCCTTCGGTGTCCTTCCACTGCACCAACCCACCCCAATGTTTGTGCTTTACCAACCATAGAAACTCTCACTGCTTGCAGTCCCTCCAGATTCTTCTCTTCCCCATGTCCAGGACTCCAGTGGACCAAAGCCAAAAGGGGAGGCTGCGGGGTGGAGGACACGGGTTGTCCTCAAGATCCCTTTCCTGGGGAAAATGTCACAGGCTATGGGATGACCGTGGGTGCTGCAGAGGGATGATTCGAGAGAGACCATTTGGGAGGGGGGAGGGGTCATGGCACTGGGCAGCGGAAAGGGGTAGATGGCATGGGGACAGTCCAACACCCCCCCCAACACCCAGCTCACATCCCACAGATTTTATATTCTCCCTTTCATTCAGGGGAGCATTCAGCCCTGGTTCTCATGGGGTAAGGAGCCAGAGCACAGCTAGAAGCTCTCTTGGGAAGGCGCTGGAAGCCACAAGAAGGGGGGCTTGGCTTGCTGCGAGACGCCTTGGCACAGCAGCGGGTGGCCGGCTGCCGCGGGTCAGCACTGATGTGCCTTGGCAGGGAGGCTGGCAGATCGGGACGGGATGCAGCAGGAGATGCTGCAGGTTGAGCTGCTTCAGAAAAGCCACGCGGGCAGCAAAGCAGGGGGGGAAGCACCCCACTGCCAGCCAGCACCAAGCCTCACTGCTACTCCATGTCCCTGCCCACCACTTTCTGGGGCAGAAGAAGGGTCTGAAGGCAAATCGGTCCCTGTCAGACTTCGAATCCCCTCCCCCCAGCTCCCCAAGGCACCCGTGTGCCTAGCCATGCGTATGGGTTTGTTGCTCCCTTCTTGCTGGAAGCTAGAGCAGCTATAGTTTGCATTGCCCGTGAGGAAAAGCACAGCGAGGGCTCCTGGTGGAAGCTGGGAATGAGCCGCTGCTCACTGGCCTACAGCTGATGAGCAGCACAGGGTCAGACACCTGAGGCTTGACTACTGGGAGCCACCAGGATCCTTCCCTGCTGAAGCTTCTGCTCTTGCCAACCCTTGGGAGGAGAAAGCAGTGCCCTGAAGGTGATGGTGGCCATCTCAAGTAGTGTGCTATCAGTGCTGGTGGGGCACCCTGCCTGCCCTTGAGTGCCGGGATGAGAAGCATTAAACATATATCAAGCTGTGCTACAACTGTGCTGGCATCTCCAGTATGAGAGAGACATTGATAAAATGGAGCAAGTGATGGTGAGATAGACAGCGCCCTGAGGAGAGGCTGAAGATGCATCAGCCTGGAGAAAAGGGCACAGAGCGGGATCTAACTGCCCTCTTTATTTCTCTAAAGGAAAGATGGAGCCTGTCTCCCTTCAGAGGTGCACAGAGACAGGATGAGAAGCTGTGGGCACAGACTGGACAGTGGAAATTTCTGTCAGATCTGGGAAAAGAGCTTCACTGTGAGAGTGGTAAAACTCTGTCGTAGGGACCTGGCAGGGCTAGGAATCACCATCCTTGATGAGGCTCTGATAGAGCAGATCTACCAGCCCTGCTCTGAGCGGGGCTGGGACCACAGACCTCCAGATGTCTGCAGTGACCAAAGCTGCTCTGGGATTTGTGCTGTCCACTCCAATCAGAGGTGAAGTGGCCACCAAGGCGAGGGGCACTGATGGCCAGGGTACGTCAGTAATGCTTTCTTGCGTCCTCCCTACAGGACGCAACTCACAAAGCCATTGTCTCCGTTCCCATTTCAGAGGGGGAGACGTTCTTGCAGTCCCAAAACTGCACACAGAGATTGCTCCACAGCTGCTGCCTTCTTCCTCTGGAATTAGCTCTGATCCCAAGCAGAAGGAGAAGAGCTGGGTCTCCGTTACCCTGTGGCCTGGGACTTGTCCTCTCCTAACCATCCTCTGGGAGTTTTCCCTGAGAATACCCTGGGAGAAGATTACCTCTCCTGGGGCTCTAGGAAGGGGGGGCTCAGTGAGTGGGGATGAGATGCTGGGCAGTGGTAAGATGTTTGGAGGAGAGATGATGCCCCCCTCTATCAGGCAGTGGGTTCCTGGAATGCTGCACACAGTGCCTGCATCCCAGGTTCCAGCAGAAGATGAAACCAACCAACAAACAACACAACTGATATAAGACTTGGAACAAGAACTTGCAAGGGGAAGCTGAAGTAAGGCTGCCTCAATTGTGCAGAAAGGAGGAGGAGGGCTGACTGCAGAGCCAGAGAGGTTTCACAAGGAAGAACTGCCAGGGCTAAAAGGACAGCTGCAGGCACACAGACCCCCGTGGGGCATACATCTCCATGTGTTGATGGGTGAGAGGGGGTCAGACTGTCTGAACTGCCAGTGGTGTCCTCAGATCCACGTAGAACAGCGTATAATCAATGAATACGAAGATGCTATAATTACAAAATAAACCAGAGAGTTTGGCTAAGCCGGTTATAACAACAAAAGAGAATAGATAGAATGCTTACCTGTGTGCTGGGCTCACTGCAGAACTCCAAAAGGAGAGATCTCCAGCAGAGATCCTTCCCCACTGGCAGTCAGCTCTTAATGGCTCTAGGAGAGGTGCAGCCAGGCTCCACCCCTTCCAGCAGCACAGGTGAATTGCCTTCACTGTGCTCCCTGGCTCAGTGTTCGCCTCAGGTGATCAGAGGTTCAGGCCGTGATTCAGCAGTTCCCAGACAAACAGATTTGTGTTCATCAGGCCCAGGTTCCCCAGAGTGGGGAGATTGTTTCTGGGGAGAGAGCTTCAGAGTGACTTCACATCCTCCAGCACAGGAACCACGACAGCTGTCCCCTCCATCTCTGTGAGTGATGCTACGAGAAATTTGCCCTGCTCTTTCTTATGGTCCTGCAGCCACAAGGATGCATGCTGCCAGCTCCCAAAGGACTACGGGTCATAACTCTAACATAACTCCAGCAGCTTCCCTTGTTGGAGCACCCTGATCCTGGGCCTAGAACCGGAAACCTTCCCTCTCCTTGCAGGAGTTGGGTTCAACGTGTCCTTGCCCACTCCCCACGCACCTCCTTGCATCTACAGCCGAGCAACAAACACGTGTCTGCATTTCACTTCAAAGCCCCCTGTCTCTGGGCTAGGTTGGCTGTTTCAGGAAGGAAAGGCAGGAAAAAAAATAAAAAGGCACGTTCTCCTCCATCCCCATTTCTTTTGTAGCCATCTGCTTCTGTAGAGCCACCACGGACCTCAGGGGATTCATCTCTGGAGAGCAAATTCCAGTTTTTCCAGCTCTGAACAGCTGTGGGAATTTTTCCAGCTTCCCAGTCCCCCCCTCACTTTCTTTCATGTCCTCACTCTCAGGTCAGGGGACCACCCCTACCTGCCCCCAACGCCCCCAGGAGTCGCTGGGATGCCCCCAGCATCCCCCACTGATCCCCGGGGGTTTAAACCGCCCCCCCCCCCCCCCCAGTCCTACTTCTTTCCTCTCTGTCGGGGAGATCAGTCGCCCAGGGTGCCGACACGCACGAGTCCGACCCCCCCGGGAGGCTGGGGGTGGTGTTCTGCTGCGGGAAGGCGAAGCTGCCATCAGCAGGAGCTTTGATCTGCAGACAATTACAGACGAGTGTAGGACCTCGCCTCGCTCAGCCAATAAATAATGGAATTCGTGCGTTGACACAGACAGATTCCCCCCAAACTGTCAGAGAAGGGGAGACAGAGAGTGAGAGGAGGGCAGGTGGGGAAGCAGGGAGCGACGGTGGGGGAGTCTGGGAGGCAGTGCTGGTGCGGGGAGCAGCACGGGAGGAGAAGGGTGAGGAGGACATATTTGGAGAGGGGAAAGAAAATCAGGCAGGAGCTGTGGGCAGGGAGGGGGTGATGCACACACAGCAGGCTGGAAGCAGGGGAAAAATCTGGAGGTAGAAAAGAAAGAGGAGGAACAAAGGCACGGCTGTGTTGCTGGGCTCCATGCTGCCCAGCGGATGGCAGTGCTGTGGGCAGCCAGGGACCAGTTCCTGCCCTGCAAGGAGCCCCAAGGGTGGTTTGGTTGGACTCTGCTGCCAGCTGAAATCTGCCCTGGGAGCACAGCTGCCCCAGAGCAGCCCTGTGGCTGGTGCTGCTCCACTCCTCCCCATCTTTTCCCCTCTGCAGCCTGGGGCTGTTTGCTCTCCAGCTGATGATGGTTTTTGCTTTGCTTGCAATGAAGAAACACCCCCTCATGCTCACGAACCCATGGAGCCCTCCAGCCACACACAGCTTCAGTAGATTTGGTGGCATGGGAGAGCCACAGGGGCTGCCTCCTTATCACAGAATGATTGGTTGGGAAGGGATCTCAAAGGTCATTCAGTTCCAACCCCTGCCATGGGCTGCGGGGCCCCACAAGGTTCAGCTGCCAGGCCCCATCCAGCTCGGCCTTGGGTACCTCCAGCACTGGGGTGCACAGCAGCCTCCCACTTTTCTCTGAAGGAAGGAATGGGGAAGGCAGCCCCACATCGTGTGTGGTGCTCAGCCTCCACAGAGGGCTTCAATCCCCACCCCCTAGTATGAGATCAGGGAGGAAGAGGGCTGGAAGAGGAGATGTGAGAATAAAACGGAGTTCTGTTTTCTCTGGGGTCTGCCGTGCCGCCTGAGTGCTTCTCCAAACACTGCCATCAATGTTTAATGGGATGGAGCAGCAATGGGCAGGATGAGGCTGCCAGCATCCCCCTGCCTGCCTGGGCTGAGGTGCATGGTGGCATCCCGCACACTATGAGCAACCACCCCAGCCAGGGGCCTTGCACCCTCCATGAGGTGCTGAACCCAACACAAACGTCCCTTCTTCCCCTACCAGCTCCCAGCTGGGCCTTTTCCAGCCCCTGCAAAGGCTGCACAAAGTGGGCTGCAGGTGAGGTGACAGCAAAGTAGGAGGCAGAGGGCACAGAGCAGCTGGGCACCATTTGCTGGTGGCAGGAAGAGGGGGGGAGAGCGGCCAAGCTGAGACCCACTTCCTCCTGATGAAACCCCAACGTCTGCAAAGGCAAATCCAGCACCATCCAGCATGAGGTGAGAGTGCTAGCAAAGAGCCAAGAACAATGCTGCTCGAGTGCCGGGGGCAGAGCAATGGATTCAGACTCCATAGCAGCACCAGGCGGCAGTGGGAGCAAAGAGTTAACGCAAAGTGTGCAGGGAATGCTATCTGTCTCTTCTCTAAATATTATTTCCTCCCATGAAACCAGCTTTTCATCCTTGGCTAGAGGCAGCTCCCGCTGCTGGGAATCCGGCAGCAGCTTGTATCTGTGGCTGCACACACCACTGCTCCCAGCACGCGTGCAGGCAGAGCTGTGCTCCCCCCGGGACAGGGACAGCAGCCTGGGCACAGGGACCAGCAGCTGCTCTCCCTCAGTGCCACGAGGGGGTTTGGTCCAAGGGCTGCAAACCGCCCCAGGCTTGAGCTTAGGGAAAGGGCTTTAATTGAGGGATGGAATCTGAAAGAAGGAAAAAAGGAAAAAAAAAAAAGCCTTCTCCTACCGTGCTGTGCCGCAGGGGGATTTCCTCCCCCATCTCCCATGTGAGGCACAGAGTGATGGAGAGCTGCAGGCAGTGGGCTCCGAAAGGCTCCATCAGACCTGCAAACGAGAGAAGGGCATGGAGGAGCCCCTCACCCCAGTGTGTGCTGTGTGCTCCACGGGGAAACCGAGGTCACAAACTGGGAAAGCCAAAGGGTGCAGAGCAGCCTGCATCCTTTCCCCAGGTCCTCTGTTGGACCGCGGCTCGGCCCAAAAGCATTTGTCCAATCATCTTAATTCAGGCTGCGGTGAGGGTCTGGTCGTCTGCAGAGCTGGTGGCCGAGATAAAATGGCTGCTACTAAATCTTGTCTGAAACAACCTAAACTTTTAATGTGCGTGAAACAGAACCGTGGCAGCATCCCTTTGCTGCCCCAGAGGGCACGAAGGCACGAGCGTCTCCTCTCTCCCATTCAGCAGGAGCCACGTGCTGCAGTCTGAGCAGCGCTGGGTACGTGGCTGGAATGAAAGTTGCCTTCCAGCTCCAGTGCTGAGGGAGTGTTTGCTGAAGTCTGAGGATTGGCCAAGTTAAAAGGGTCAAATCTCCAAGGACAGTTGTATCTGACTGGCTATATATCATTTCAATAGCATCTTCAACGGGGATTATAATCTGAATTGAAGTGGAAAGACCTGAGGCAATGAAGCTGTCAGCAGTCTAAGATTAAGGAATTAAAACAGCAGCAGAGCATTACAGGATTTGTTCTAGATGTATTAGAAAGAGCAGGCTAAACACACTTCAGCCTTCCTCGGGTCGGAAATTTCATAAAAGTACAGAGAAGGGCAAGAACAGGGATCTCATCAGTGTACATAAAAGAGAGAGGAGAGAAAGGGAGCAAGGCAGAGCTGTGAAAAGCCAGCCCCGCAGAGCATAAATCCTAACCGGAGATGGAAATGAGTCACACAAGTAAATAAAAGCAGAAACAGAGAGGATTTAGGGGAGGGCAGAGGTGAAACGACACTGGAAGCCAGTAGACAGGGTAAAAGTGGCCCTTGATGTATGAAAGCTGGTAAATTCCAGAATGCAGCCTGGTCTGCTCTTGAAGCGTCTGATGGAAATGCAGGTCCCCAGTGCTGCCCATCCTTCCCTCCCCCTCCTGATTTCTCACATGCATCTGAAGAACCATAAAACCCCAAAACTGCCTGCAGAGGGGAAAGCTGGCAGCTGAGCAAGCACCCCTAAGGGAGAGGACAGGCCAACTCTGCCTTCACCTCTGCCCGTGAAGGCCAGCAGCAGCTCTGTGCAGCACAGGAGGCATCGGCTCCCAAAACAAAGAAGGACTCAGACTCCCACCAAAGGGCCAATTAAAACGATCCATTTATTCTGGGCAAATCGCACACGCTGTTCACGTTCTCTATCCTAGATCAGCCCCGGGGAGGAGCTTCTCCCCTGGATTAAAGATATCAAAGTTATGGCACAAAACACAAAGAAAACCAGGGAGGTACCCCTCACAGATAGAATACATCGGTAACCCGGACTCCATGCAGCCCCCAGCTCTGCTTAGCACAAGCCAAAAGGTTCAGGCTGTACAGAGCAGCACTGCTCACCGTGGCACAATTCCTTCAATTTCGTGATCCAAAAAGAGACCGAGCGCTGCTCTGCACCTCACGGCCTCGGAACAGTGATGGGCAGCTGACAACTGAAAGAATTCTGAGCAATGCCATCTGTACAGAACTGCTGCGCTTTATTGACACAAAACTGCACCCAGCAGAACGGTTCCCCGCACACACAAGGCTGAAGAGCACTGATGAGCAGCCAGATCTAGGACACAGGAGGAGACGGGAAGCTAAAGGCAGGTGGAGTTTGTTCTGCAGCACAGGTAGAGCACGGAATTGCTTTTCAACTCCTCTGGCCAACTTCTACTGGGAGATTTACATACGAGTCCTCAGTCAAGTCTTAAAAGAATTATCCAGAGTCCCCTGGGTAAAAACAATCTGCTTCAACAAAGAACAGAGTCCAGAGCTTCTCAGTGATTCTTTTTGGTTGAGCCGAAACCGGAGAAGCCCATCACAGCTGCCATTTCGTCATCCTCTTCAAAAGTCAGATCTTCCTCTGCCCTCCTTTTCTTTTCTCTCTGCTTCTCCTTCTTGTAGGCTTTGGCCTTTTCCTCCTGCAGCAAGGAAGAGCACAGCAAAATAATCTGACCTTCCTGAGCTAGGTAAGCTTTAAGACACCGGGCACTGCACGGTTAACTCAAAATCCAAGTCCTACCAGCATAACCCAAATTGCATCTGAAGAAATAAAACAGCCAGCAGAAATCTTGTCCTGCAGCCTCCCAGGAGGTTTCCCACTGCCTACAGACCACCCCAAGAGGGAAGTCGCACACAGAGGATGCAGCCAAAGCGAAGCACCATGAAATCATCAGCTTTCACTTCCAAGCAAATGACAGAGGTTTCACCTGGCATCAACAGTGAGAAGGTGAGAAGGGGCTGCTCATAAAGCAAAAGGCATTTTCATCACACGAGGGCCGTGATGTTGAATGCCACTGCCTGCTGGCTGTCAGTGTGGCAGAGTGACAGCTGCTCACTGGAACAGAAGTTGAGCTCTGAGTGGCTTTGGGGGTTTTGGCATCGAAGAGCTTGCAGGGCACTAAACAAAGTGCTTTGCTCTGTAAGGATCACAAGCCCTGGAATGGGGCCAGGCTGGTGCTGGGCGACACACAAGTATGGCTCCAGCTCCCAGCTTAGCAACTCATCCTGCCATTCCCATCACCATCCACCGCTCTGCAGCTATTGAAGACAGCCAGGCCCTGGAGAAAACAGCACCAAAAGCTGCTGCTGATGATTTCTTTGTTGTCATGCATAGATTGGCAACAGCTTTTCTACCCACTGCATGCTAAGGCACTGTCTCCTGCCTCCCCCAGACCGAGCAGGCTCAGCAGCACCAAGGCCTGCTTCAGGACAGAGCACAAGTGCCAAACATCAGGGCTTGCACATTGCAAAGCAAAACTGGGAGCTTCAGCAGGGAGACTCAGACATGCAGCACGTCTGGTTTTCATGACTGCTGATGAAGGGGAAGCATGCAGAGAAGCTCCTTAACTGTCAGAACTCTGTCAGTTGTTCCTCAGATAATAAACTTGATCTTCATTTCAGTGAACTGGCACTTAAGCCCAGGTTTGAGGAGAATCTGATGCCTTTCATTGCTTCCACACACATCCCACAGCACACAAAGCCCTGCTTCACTTGGGGAGGCCGCACAAAAGCAGTGTGCCACATGGAGAAGGAATCAGCAATCCCCAGAACCACGGCACGCCTCACAAAGGCCAGGGACAAGTATTCTGGTCTGTCTATCACAGCACGTAAATGCAAATACAAGTAATGGGACACAAAGAAGATGTACTGTCAGGGCTGCAGTACTCCTAGCAGAAACTTCAAGTATTAGAAGTAAGGAGCCTTGTGCATAAAGAAAAAAGGATTTCCAGGGACCACAACAGCTATTATTTTTAAGAAAAGAAGCAGCAAGGAAACAGACCCCCTCAGAGCAGCAGCTAAGAAGCCCACACCATCGAGCACAAGGTCTCTGCTAAACAGGAAAAGGAGCCAGGGCTGCTCTCCTCAGGGGTTCTGCTTTGCCAGCTGTTGCCCACACTCACCTCCTCGCGGAGTTCCTTCATCCTCTCCTCGAAATCATAGTCCTTCTGCTTCTCCTCCATCTTCTTCTTGTTCACCTCAAAGCGCTTCTTCACCTGGTCCAGCGTGGAGCGCTCCACCCGCATGGACATGCCCAGGTTTCTCTGGTCTGGAGGAACACAGCTAGCCATGTTCAGCAACATCCTTAGCCTCTCAAGGTCTGCACACAGCACCCCTCCTTGCTCCCAGTCCAGCTATCTCAGCACAGCACCCCGCTGCCACTCAGAGCACAGGGAGCAGCTTTGTCCTCATGTTCCCGTGCAACAGAGATCAGCACGGCACTGCACAGTGCCCAGCTGCCAGGGCAGCCACCTCCCAGCTCCATCCTCCCCTAAGGACACACCAGGTAACTCAGATCCAGCCTGGAGGCTCGACACAGCAGTGCCCTCTCCCCCTCCTCCCTAAAGGCACACACTTCCTGCCTTCCTTTGGCTCACGCTGTGTGCACTGGGATTTCTCACGGCAGAGATGAAGTGGGATTTAGGGGTGCGCCAGAACCCAGACAGGTCAGTGACTACAGCGATCCCTGTATTGCTCATACCAAGGAGGAAGATGCAACCTTTTATTTTAAGGTTCCATATTAGGGAGCTCCTGACTGTGCTGGTGTTCTGGTACTTCTGGAAGTTTTATCTTGGACCAGGGAAGTAAGGACCAGAGCACTGAACAATGGTTCAGAATAAAACCAGCAAGCTGGCTTCCTTTGGCTGTGGGAGAAGCTAAGGAAGCAGCTCGCAATAAGAGACCCTGAGTACATGGGATGTTTCCAGCTGAAGCAAAGCAATGAAATATTAAGACAGGCCTTTAATTCAGTGTCTTTTTAGTGCAGGTTCCCACTGGTGAATGAGCCCAGTGGGAAAGAATCATCCCCAGCTTTGTCTGCAGCCCACCTTCCTGATGGATCCAAACAGCCTGCTGACATTAGCAGCCATGCACAGCTCTGTCCCAACACTGCAGCACTAGAAAGCTCAAGCTGTGCACTATGAACTACCACGAGTGCTGGTAGAACAATCAGCTTTCAGTCAGTGGATCCCATTGCTCCCAAACTCACTCGCATTGTACAAAGAGCTACGCCATCTTCCCACCTGAGCTCAAGCCTTCATCTCGGGACCTTGCACAAAGACAGGCTTACAGATTCTCTCAGACAGACTTACAGACCTCTCATCATCACAGTGCTTCTTTGTCATCCTCCCATTCCCATAAAAGTACCTGGCCTCAGTGCAATGGATTTCCAGCCTCAAGCTGCAGAAAATTCACCCTCAGCTCTTCTTTAAAGCCTCCCCATTTCTAAAATGTTCTGACCCCAAGGAGCAGCCTCCCACTAAAGAAAGGGAAGCTGAGTATTCCTTTGTACAAGAGGCTGGATGGGTCTGCATCACATACATCACCATCTTTTTGAAAAAGAGTCATTTGGTGACTTACACAGAGACTCAAAATCACCTTTAGGAGCAGAACAGCATGCCAAGAGCATGTAATTTTGTCCTGTTGCTCCTTTACTTTCCCCACTCCCTGAATGTGCCAAGTAGAAGCAATGCTGCCTCTGCGACGTGGGTCAGTTCAATAAAGTCCTGTTTTGATTGCATTCCACACTATCCTCTTATTCAAGTAAAACACAGCAGAGAAACTGGCAAGAGAAAAAGAGTTCCCAGTTCTCTTTGGCTAAGTTAACTGCATGATCTCAACAACAGGGAAGAAGCATGAATCTGTGTGGCTTTTACCATATGTATACATATATATATATATATGTGCTCTCTGGAAAGCCTACCTTTGTGTGATCACATCTGGACAGCTGCACAGGACAGCGACACCAGCTGCATCACACAGCAACTCAGGGGTCATCCTTTCCCACCTTCTGATTCTGCCATACTTGAGCAAACCACATCTTCCACCCTTGTGCATCCTGATTCGTGCCCTGCAGCTCAGAGACCAGCTGGACCTGAGCTTCACACTCGTATTCTACAAAAAGGAAGCTTATGATCCAAGCATAGGCTAGTGAAAGAAATCAGATTGGTGAGAGGTCCATACTTTTCACTTCTCTAAGAATTGATTTATGTTTCAATGCTATTAAAAAACAAAAATCTCTCTCCATATTCTCAGAGCAGACATCACGATTTGCTGACTCTGAACTTTGTGCAGTGCTGACACTGAGTGGAAAAAATAATTCCATCTAACCAGACTCACTATTTCTTCTGGGTTTATTCCACACAAATGGCCCATCAGCCTGGAGAAGCTGCCATGAGATGAAGACCACATCTCCACAGCTCTAAAGAGTAAACTCTGCCTACACCCCAATCACCAAAGCACATTTTGATCTACGTGTAAATGTTCAGCACTCAGAAACTGGTGATGCATGAAGGGGACAGCCTACAGAGTTGTCCTACAATGCAGAACAATTGTCCTTACGTTTTTTGCCATTGATGTGATCCAAGAAGTTAATGGAGTCTTTCACCACGCAGTCACAGACATTACAGTAATACCTAGCAGGAGAGGGGGAGAAAAAAAACCAACATTAACTCCAAAGCATGAGACAGACCTCACTATTTGAAATGACCTAAAATGCAAAATCTCCATGTTATTTGGACCTCCTAGGTCTAACTCAGACCGCTGAATTCAAACCAATCCAATGCCACAACACCCAAAGTCTTCATTGGAGCAACTGAAACAAGCACAATCCCAGCAACCGCATCATCTGATCTCAGATACCCTGAAAGATCAGGCCTTTGTTTTGGACACGACTCTATCCAGGCTGAGAGGGGAGTTACCTCAGGGAAAAGACATGCAAGGCCATAGCCCAGACTGACAGAGCAACCTAAGGCAACGCTGCAGTTACCAGCCCTGATGTTGATGCCACTCCAAGAGATGATATAAACCAAAAAGGGCTGAATCATAACAGTGATGGCCATGGCTGCTTGCCCTTCCAGTTGCAAAGAACAAGGTGGAATGGTCTCTGTAACACCCCAGTGCTCAGCTGCCTTCCTCCACAGCAGGACATGCCACACAGCCCAAGATTCCCCTTGGATTCTCACTGCAGCCTGCTGTAGGCTCTCACACCTGCAAGGCAAGTCTTCTCACACTGTCACCTCGCAGGAGCAGCTTCCTGCTTTCCACCCATCTTAACAGCTTTGGCACAGCTGGCATTTCTATCCCTGGCAACTGTTCAGGCCTGTCTGGTGCTGTCCCTGGCACTACTGACTACTAAGCTACAACAGTGAGGCACCAACAGGCATACTCTACAAAAGGCACCAATTTAATGCATGCTCTTCAGCATCTGGATGGCTTAGGGTAAGCTAAGAACCCTTTCAGCCTTTGGCCAAACATGTCCCTATTTTTGCAGGGGAGTAGGACAAAATAACCTTTAAAGGTCCCCTGCAACTGAAATGATTCCACGATTCTATGATCCACACACACACCAACCAGATGCCACTCCTCAGAACTGCTGTCAGGATCTCTCATTCTCCCACTCCCCGTGCCTCATGCCTCATTGCAGGCAGCTCTCCTGACTAACAAAGCCCAGGTGGGAAGCAGAGATCTACCTCAGCTGTTTCTACAAGAGGGCAAAGCAACACTGATCTCAAGCCATAAGACTGGAAGTGGCTCAGTTTGCTGTGCCTGTTCCACACGTTATCCTGAAGACACAGTTTAGGTGCAGTGCAGCGCAGCACTATCTCACCAGGCTCAAACACGGGGGGAAAATACCAGCACTCTGTAAGGGCTCACAGCTTTATCACAGGCCCCAGCGTTATCAACACAACTCAGGTTCCAACAAAAAGGGCAGCACTTACCCTCCCATCTCTGACTGAGGGGTAGTTTTGGTAATGACAATGGTTTTCCCCAGCTTCGATTCCAGGTCCACCTTGTAGTCCCGGTGCCGCAGAAGTTCCCTTTTGACAGGCTGGGCTGGTTTGCCTAAAACATAAGCAAAAGTCTCAGGCATCTATGAGAAAAGGTCAAGCTTGCCCTGCTGGATTTCATGCTGCCCTTGACAAAGGAGTCTGCCAGAAACCCAGGAACCATGTGATTTGTGCAGAAATTGCACTTGAGTTTTTGTTCGCTTTGTTGTTTGCTTGGTTCTTGCTTCTGAGGTCAGTAAAGGACACCACCTCATTAGGTAAGCGAAAATTAAGACTGTTACAAGAAACAGGCAGATCTGGGAAGCATCTCCAGCTCTGACTTGGGTCGCTCTTGAGGTCTCCCTGTTTCCAGGGGCTGATTATTCCTCTCCCTCCACAAAGAAGAGGCCAACAGAGACAGAGATTTTCAGTAATTATTTTTGTCAGGGAAAAATAAAAAAAATAAAAAAAAAAATCAGTGGCTAGCAAAGGAAAAAAAGGATTGGAGCAAACCAGCCTTGAATTGCTTCTGTTTCCCTTTGGGATTTCATTCCTAGCTGCTCCATCCCTCCCAAGAGGGTTTGGGTGACTCACTGCCAAGAGCACAGCTCGCCTGCAGCCAGCACACTGCACTACTCACCATCTTTCTTTTCTCTCTCCTCCGTGAGCCGCTTCTCTGCAAGTTTCTCATATTCATCCTTGTCCCACTTTCGGCGGAAGTCCAAGTTCTTAGTCTGAGAAAGAAACCAAGTGCATTAGCATTACCCTGCAGTCTGATTAGCTCCAAGGGGAAGGAAAGGCACGGAACTGTTTGCCCTGTAAGCCCACTGCAGTGACTCAGGGGCACTGCACTGCATTGCCATGCCCTTTGTTTTCATATCCAGGGAGTAACAGGATAACACTGAGCATCCTATATCTACTTGTAGAAGGATTTCTTAGAACTGAACAAAGTACTGAATTTATTTCAGTAGTTCCCAAGATGATCACCCAGCCCCTCCTTCTGAAAAACAGGCACAACGGGCACCGAAACTGTCAGACCCAAAACTGCACAGGCACCACCTGATGAACACGAGGCAGTCGTGAGCACATTGCACACACTGCCTCCAAAGATTGCATCTCAGTTACAAACACCAGGCGAGGAAGACGCAGAAGCACAGCAGAAGGATGCTCCCTGCTCTCAAAGATATCAGCAATACATTTACCTGTCATGGGAACCAAAGCACTGAATTTTCTACTGAAGCACAGGAACCAGTTTGAGTTTTTTTTAAACTGAGACATGCATGGGAGCAGAACAGAAAAATCTCTGAACACTCCAAAAGTCAAAGTGGGACGTGGAAATATTAAGAAAGGTTACTGTGAAGCACACAGCAAGCTGCCCCACTCCTTTAACTCCCCATTTAAGTCAATCAAGGAAGGGAAGTAACATCCTGAAGGCAGCCCGGCCCTCCATCAGCCCCTGGAAGCACTTTAAACTGGGAATGACAGAGTAAACTGTGTGAAGAGAGGCAGAATTTGGGTAAAGCTGGCACCAGATTAATAAGAGGACCAGGGTAAAAATCCCCCACACCCAGAAGAACAGACACCACTGCTGAGGGCAGCAGCGACTGGCCAAGAATGCTTCCTTCTATTTACACACCAACCTGGCACAGCACAGCACCTCCCCAGCGACTGCCCAGCAGGCAGCGAGGGCCACAGCCACCACACCTGGCAACGGTCAGAGCTCACAGCTCACACACTTCTCTGCCCTCCTGAGAAGATCTCTCCCATACAGCTGGAAAGCTGCATCTCACTCGGAACGGCAGCGAGAGGCTCTCGGTTTCATATTAAAAAGAAAAAAGTACGGATGTATTTTAAAACACCTCCGGGAAAAGAGGACCCACACCCACCCACCACCTCTCTGCTCAGCCAAATCAAGAACCCAATCACAATCCAAAGAAAATAAATCCCATTTGAAGCTATAGCAGCAGCAGCAGCAGTCATTTAATGGTTTCTCCTCTGGCAATCCTTCAAATGGAGTGAACAACTACTGATAAGAACGAAAGTACCTTAGGGAAGCATAGAAAAATTCTCATTTATTCCCAGAGCTTCTAAAGCACTTTAAGCATGTCATAACAGGTTTTATTAACCACCCTGAGCAAAAGACAAGAAAATATCACAGAGTGCAAATTAATGTTTTGGGGTATTTTCCAGAACCTAGATTCTCCTGCATAGCAGCACATTATCACAAATCATAGCCTCCCAGAGCCCCAGGAGGAGACAACTGGCTTGCTGCTCTACTCTCCTGTTGTAATAAAAGGGAAATTGCTGTTCATGGGTCTTTTACCACCTCCCCAGTGCCGGCGCAACGAAAGAAAGCAAACCCAGCTGTGAGCTGGGGATCTCTGACAAGATCTTGGATAGAAGTTATCCAAAGAACTTTTTTTCTTAATTGTTCTGATGGAGGCAAGGATTGCTGCAATGCCAACCTCTTTTCCTAAGAGTATTTCCCAAGTAAGTAGTGACGAAAAAACAAAACTGCCCCACAGCCTCGTGTTTGCTGTGGATGCTGGCAGCAAATGACTGACCCAGTATTGGTGCCAAAGCCCACGCAAGGGCACGGAAGTCTCTGCCCAGGGTCATAACCTCAAGCAGCTAAAAACAAAACATCAGCTCCTCATTCCTCTGCAAGCATTCTGCTCCATCTGCTCTGCCAACATTGCTTCCTTTCAGCAAGTGGCTTCAAACAAACAAAAGATTTACCAAGGAAGCAGAAGAGCACAGCCCTGCAGTGCTGACCCATTCTGGGTATTAGAGGACCTGTTTGAACCAGCCTGGCTCTCCAGTCAGGTCACACCAGCACTGTTTGCCTCAATCAGCCTATTGCCAACATCAAATCCCGCAGGTCCACAAAGGCAGCAAGACCTCGCTGCCCCGCCACACCACCAACAGTCCCACACAGCAATCGCACCACACAGGAACAAAGCAGAGAGGCAGCAGGCAGACGCTTCAGCACACGGCAGGACAGGCCCTCATCCACCGCCCGGAGGGGCTGGAAAGCAGCAAGGCGGGACGGGAGGCGACAGCGGGGAGGGGCTGCCAGCACACCGCCGAGCAGGTCCGATCCTTCAGCAGAAGAACGGGCGCTCGCGAGGCAGGCCGGGCCACGAGAAGAGAAGATGGAGGTTGGTCTCACCCCCCCTTCAACCTCTCGGGGTTCCCGAACGTCTCGCGGCCGCACGCGGAGCGGCGGAGGCGAAGGGCCCCGCCGCGGCCCCTCCGAACGGCTCTGACACGCGGCCCGCCCTCAGGCCCCGAGCCCGGCCCAGCTGCGCCGGGGCTCTGAGCCTTCCGCGCTTCCAGAGCGGCCGGTCCCGCTGCGGCCCTGCCCGCGGCCTCTTAGAAGGAGGGAGCGCGGCCCGGCCGGCGGCACTCACCCCGCTGCCCGACGCCATGTTGAGCTGCAGGCGACGAGGAAACGGGAACTGTCGCGCCGTGCGAATCCGTGTCGTAAAGCAAAGCAGGGCCGCCCAAACACCAACGAGTACGCCGCGCTTCAACCTAGAGCGGCGCGACGGGCCGCCATTTCCGGTCTCAGCCGCCTGCCATTGGCTGTCCGGCCGGAGCGCCCCGCCTCCAGCGGTGCTCTGGTCTCGCCCCGTGGTGGGAACTCGATGGTCCCAGTTTGGTCATGCTGCGGGCGCTCTCCGTCGCCGCGGCCGCCCGGCGCCCGCTTCGGCTCCCCCGGCCCTGCGCGCCCCCTGGCCCGCTGCTGCTCGGGCTCCTCTGCCGGCAGGTGCGGGCGGCGGCGGCGGGTTCAACCGGTGCTGAGCATGGTTCGGTTCTGAAGACGCCCAAGGTAAGGGCGGTACGGCACGGCGCCGTGCGGTGCTCTCGGGGCTGTACTGGCGCTCAGCGGCCGCTCTTCGTCCCGCCCAGGGCACCCGCGACCACCACCCCGTGCAGATGGCGCTCCGAGAGCGGCTCTTCCGCACCGTAGTGTCGTGCTTCAAACGGCACGGGGCGGCCGCCATCGACACCCCCGTGCTGGAGCTGCGGGTGAGGACTTGGGGCCGCGGTTCGGGGTGCGCTGGGAAGTGAGGGGTGTCCACCGGGGTTCCCCAGTGGGAATGGGGTGCCCTTCTGTCCTATGTGCTTGTTCCGGGGCACCTCACCCTGTATCCTGTCCTTTATACAAGGGGTTGGGAGTCTCCAGGGGGATGGGGAGGCCATGCTGCTCTCACCTCGGCCTCGCAGACCGAAAAACATCCTGCCTCAGTGATGGCTCACAGCTGAGCTTTGGGTTGGGGTCAGCTGCTCAGAGCTCACTGACCGAATGTTGCTGACTCCCCCGCTTGTCCTCTGTGCTGGGGACTGCAAGCTTTGTGTCTGACAGTGCCTTGCCTCCTCTGACAGTCACCTCATTTCTCTCTAGGAAATGCTGATGGAGAAGTATGGAGACAACTCGAGGCTCATCTATGAGCTGCAGGATCAGGGAGGAGAGCTGCTGGCCCTGCGCTACGACCTGACTGTATCCTGCCTTTACTGCACACAGAATATGCAGCTTTGGTGGCAGGAGCAGAGACAAACTGAGATTACAGCCTCCTCTGCCTAGTTTAAAGACGTTAGGTAGATCATCCATGTCCTGACCTGTCTGCAGATCCTAACTTTTTCCCATCAAGATGGCCAAAAGCTCCTTCCCACTAGAACTAGTGAACATCCTTCCAGTCAGTCTGGTATCTGCAGCAAAGCTACTCTCTCATCCCTAGTCTGTGCTCATCCAGTGTGCTCCACACCGCTGGTCATACTGCTTCCTTGTTACAGTGCCCAGCTCTGTGCCCTCCTGTCCAGGCCATGCCACCTTTCCTATAGTTCTGAGAAAGCAACAGTGTTTGCTGCACGTAGAAAGCAGGCATCCATCCTGGGCCTTCTCCATCTCCACAACATGCCTAAAAACCTATAAAAACACTATATGTTGTGTTTTCTTTGCGTCACACCTTAGGAAAGCAAAACGAACTGGTAGAACTCTATGTTGGCAAGGTGTTGATGTGCTGTGATTGTGGAGGAAGTGCAGTTGTGCTACAGGAGCGCAGCGTTCTCACGATAGTGGTACTCATCTTCAGCCAGGCTGTGCTTCCACTGTTTGTACCTGCTCTGGAGGTGAGACGAAGACGGGGAGATTGAGGTTTAGCTTTGTGCACCTCAGAGGATCTGCGCCTCAGAGGATCTTCCTCATTCCCATCCTTAACTCTTCACTCCCCCAGGTGCCCTTTGCTCGCTACTTGGCAATGAACAAAATCACCAACATCAAGCGCTACCACATCGCGAAGGTGTACAGGCGGGACAACCCGGCCATGACCAGGGGCCGCTACAGGGAGTTCTACCAGTGCGTGAGTGTTGTGGTCCCGGGCCAGGGGAGGGGGGAGAGTACATGGGTGAACAGCTGAGAGCCAGGCTTCAGCAGCTGCCCAGCTGTGCCAGAGTCTCTGCCTTTTCTTGTGCCTCAGGATTTTGACATTGCCGGCCAGTATGACCCTATGATTCCTGATGCTGAGTGCCTGAAGGTAGTGCATGAGATCCTGAGCGAGCTGCAGATTGGGGATTTTCTCATCAAGGTGAGACCAGAGCCAGGTATCTTATACACGTTTGTGCCTTCACTTCCTGGCTCTAGTGTGCTGTGGGATTGAGACACCAGTCAAAGGACGCAAGCAGACTCCCAACAGCTGTGCTTCTAGCACTCCTTGCACAAGGGCAGGAGGAAATTGCAGTAGAACATCTTTTCTGAGCTAAGCATGCTTCTCCAACCCTCAGGTTAATGACAGACGAATTTTGAATGGCATGTTTGCCATTTGTGGCATCCCAGAGAGCAAACTTTCAACTATGTGCTCTACTCTGGACAAGCTGGACAAGGTAAGCACTGTGTTCTTACAGCAGGTCACTTCCAGTCTCGGGTTGGATGTCAGGTGCAGGGCACTATCATAATAATTAAGCCATTACTAATTGTAAAGGACACAAAGAGATTCTGGGCTGATAGCAATGGCAAGAATTAAGACCTGGCATTTTCTGATCTTAGTTAACAATCTGTGTGAGATACACAGAGATCATTAGTAAGGACTGCTCACGGACAATTATGTTACATTATAGCATATGTGCTGGATACAGGGGCCTCTGGAGACTGTGTCTGATGTGAATGTTCTGCAGTGACAGATGCTCTTTATTCACCTTAGATGCCGTGGGAGGAAGTGAGGAGCGAGATGGTGGGAGAGAAGGGACTCTCACCTGAGGCTGCAGATCGCATCGGGGAGTACGTCCAGCTTCACGGTGAGCACGGTGGGATCCAGCCCTTGCCCTCCCCCCTGCTCTGCTGCGCTGCCCACGAGTGCAGCTGCTCTCCTCCATGCCAGGCAGGCCAAGGCCAGTGTCCTGGGCAGGGATGGAGGGGCACAAAGCAGCACACGCAGCAGCCTGGGTCGTTGCAGGTGCTGCTGCGCTGGCTGAGCTGAGACACAACTTGTCCCTGCAGGTGGCCTGGAC
>NW_024885262.1:0-37632 GCF_019232065.1 Centrocercus urophasianus | reverse complement strand
GTGGGGGTCAGCATTGGGATTGAGCGGATCTTCTCCATCCTTGAGCAGAGACTGGAGGTGAGTGCATTGGTACTCAGCTAAGGCACAGGTTTTGCATTCTCCCCATGCATTTATTCAGTCCAGCAAATGCTGAAGTGGGTCTTTGATAGAGAACTTATCCAGGCCTTGCTGTGTTCTGCACCAAGAGGTCAAAACAATTTCAGTCTCCTGTTTTCTCTGGCTTCAGATGTGATCCCTTTTCTGCAGTCCCCACTACAGCTCCAGCTGGAGGCAGCACTGTGATTTCCGGCTGTATGAGGTGCCTTGGTCAGGTGCCCCAGTGTTCCCCCTGCACTGGGCATCCCTGTGACAACACTGCTTTCATGGCCAGCCAGTGCTGCTCTGCAAGGTTCATGGGCAGTCTTGCACATGTGCCCATCCTGCTGAGAGCACTACAAAGACCTGATAGGGGCTGGGTGTCCCATAGCAGGGAGTACAGCCTTTGTCAGGGTTTGAGGTATGATTTTCCTCTTCCCTGCTCCTCAGAGCTGTTCTACCAATTTATTCTCAGTCCCATTCAGTGGATGCTAAAGAGGTCTTGGTTGGGATTCCGAAACACTGCCATGCATTTCCCTCCCCCAGAGTCCTGTTGTGGGGAGAGCTCTTGGCATCCCGACCCAACTGAGACCGGCAGAGCTGGGACATCTCAGCTTGCTGTTGTTAGCCTAACCCACAGTTACTAGCCCAGCTGTAGAACATGCAGCTGCTCTGTGCAGCTCCCACAGGGCCTGCTGCTCTCAGCCACTCTGAGCAGATCTCCCAGAGGCTGCAGGCCCTTGGGTCTGGAGGGACAATCTAGGCAGAATTTGGCCGTGAAATCAGTCATTCTCAGCGTGTTCTCCAGCCTGTGCACACCTGCAAGCACAGAAAGGAGGCGAGGATAAACACCAGAATGTGGAACAGTCACAGATACTGAGATTCTAGGATGGGTCTCTGGGCACTGCCCAAAGTGCGTGCTGTTCTTTGAGCCTTGGATATGTCTGTGTGTCTGTAGAATCTTTTGAGTCTTGTCCACTTTCTAGGCCTCGGAAGAGAAGATCAGGACAACAGAGACACAAGTGCTCGTGGCCTCTGCCCAAAAGAAGCTCCTGGAAGAGCGGCTGAAGCTCATCTCTGAGCTGTGGGATGCTGGAATCAAGGTATAATCAATATAATATAATCAAGGTCAAGTCAGGAGCTGCCTGATCCGCTCTCTTATTTCTTATGCCCAGAAATGGACCACATCTGGCTTTGCTCTGGGAGGAAGGACTCACAGGGAGAGGGTGGGCAGCAGACACCTTTCTGAATGGAGCTTGCCTCTTCGTGTCCTAGATGAGATGTTTTCCAGGGGGTGCTGGGTGATATGACTTGCTTGGCCCTATACTGCTGCAGAAGCTGTTGTGGCTTTGCTCAGGATGGACTGTCAAAGCAGGGCAGCACTTCAGCCTCTGCTGAATGGCAGCTGTGATGTCATATGCCACTTCCACCAGAAAACAGGATGGTGCAGAGACTTGCAAGGAGGGGAGGAGCCTGGGCTGTGTTTTCCATTGTCTAAAAGCCACCTGTCTGTGCACTGCTCCTGCTGCAGGCAATCTGCCATGAGACCCAGCAGAGAAGGGATGCTCCATAGAGCTTCTGAGCCTCAGGAACACCACGGGTGTCAGTCCTGGTCTGACACACACTAGAGCTGACCACCTGGTGCTTTCCCAGGAGCAGCAGTGTCTTCCAAGTTCCTCTGAGCTGTTCTGCATTACTTTTTAGCTGCATTGCCCTGCCTTTTGATGTCAGCCAGTCTGTACATACCTCCCATTCACAGGCTAGCAATTGGACTGGCCTGGGAATGCTGGTGGGACGATGGGGCACAGAGCAGCAGGCCAGTGCTGAGAGCAGCCTTGTGCTCTGGTTCCCTTCCAGGCAGAAGTACTGTACAAGAAGAACCCCAAGCTCCTGAATCAGCTGCAGTACTGTGAGGACACGGGCATCCCCCTTGTGGCCATTGTGGGAGAGCAGGAGCTCAAGGATGGAGTTGTCAAGCTGCGGGTGGTGGCAACCAGGGAGGAGGTGAGGCTCTGGTGACGCAGAGGGGGTGAGGGCTGCCCCACCTTCCATCCCAGCTCAGATCTGCCTTCCATGCCCTGTTCAGCCATAGGATCAGATTCTGTAGAGCTCTGGGAACCGGTGCAGGCCCATACTTGGAGTTTGGTGCCCAGAGCTCAAGGGCCTGCAGTGAGGGAAGGTCAGCATTGCTCTATGGCTGCTTCCACGTTCCTTCCAGGGTATGGGAGGGTTCCCTGCTGGAACAAGGAGGGGGCCTGGTGGTCATCTGTGTGCTGGCCTCAGTTTTGGAAGGAGTGGAAGGGCGTTGTGCTTGCTCATCGGGTGGGAGTGTTACTTATATTGCTTACTGTCATGGAGCAGAGCCCAGCTCTGTCTATGCTGCTGCCTGCTTGATCCCCACAGAGGGACTGGTGCCATGGTGGCACAATTTCATCAGCCAAAGGCCGTGAATTACGGCATGGGCCAGCAGGGACCACACAGCCAGCTGCTTGCCTTGTAATTATGGAGCCTTCTGCTTTCTGTGTAGGTCAACATCCGCAGGGAGAGCCTCGTGGAGGAGATCAGGAGGCGAACAAGTCAGCTTTAGCCCCCACCTGGACGGCTCTCCCTCGCTGGGTTCTGGTGAACAGATGTGCTCCTGTAACCCTGGGCTGCTCGGCTCCACCGCCCAGCCAGCTGACAGCAGGTGCAGGGTCAGGGAAGCCTTTGGAGGTTGTATTTATTCTTTGTCTCGTGTCCTCCCTTCTCAGCAGGAGCAGGGAGGCCGCACTCCTGTGAGATGCCTGGCCCTGGGCTGTGTCACTGCAGAGATGTTTTGTGAGCACCTCTGGCACACGCTGCCCTCCCTCCTGGCTGTAGCTGTGCCGTGACCGGAGCCCCATACTGCCAGCGGCGCCCAGGCTCTTGGCTGCAGCTCCTTGTGCCCTTCACGTTCAATGTGTCCGGCCCAGCGTTTCTGCTCTGGCTGCGGCGGGGTTGACCTCATCCCATGCCAAATGTTCTGACAACCAATAAATCTCGTCCATCCCACGCCTCGCCTTTTCTTCCTTCCTCTCTGCTCCTGCCACGAGCGCAGCGCTGTAGGATAGGTGAGCTGCGCCGCATCCCCGGCCCTCCGCTCTCTCCTCCCTCCTCGGGGCGGGGCGGTCGAGGCCCAAAGGTGGGCGGTGGCTACGGAAAGTTCGAGAGCCGGGTTGGGATCACGAGGAGCGGCGATGGCGGAGCAGGTGGGTGCTGTGCGGGACGGGGCTGCGGGGCGAGGCCGCGCTCGCGGGATCCCCGCTTGTTATGGAACGGCCGTCGGGCTTGGCGCTGCGCGGCTCGACGGCACCGCGTGGGGCCGGCAGGAACTCGGAGCGGCTGCCGGGGGGCTCGGTGCGCGCCTGTCGGGGCTCGGAGCCGCACTGCGCGGCGCTGCCGGGGTTGGGAGCCCCTCGTGGGACCGCTGCTGCCGGGACCCGCTCGGAGCTGACCCCGCAGGGTCCGCGGCTGCGTCCTTCTGGGCTTCGGGAAAGGCGGAATCCCGCGGGGACAGAAACGCAGCGGTGCGCGGGAGTAAAGTGCAAGCGGACGGGGTGTTAGCGTGAGCTGGGACCGGAGCGGTTGAGCCGTGAAGGCTGGAGGAGAGCTCTGCCGTCATGGACCCATCCCCACCGTGCGCTCTAACCACGTCCCTCCGTGCCGATCGCCATGGCTCTGGGACACCTCCGGCGCCTCAAAGGCGCTGATGAGACCGGGCGGTACTTAATGGGTACTCGGTGATGATGGTGCTGCGTGTCCTCGGTGCCTCCCTGCGGCTGCATTGTCCCGGGGGGTGGGCTGGAGGTGGGGGCTGGCTCTCCGTGTCCCACCCATATCCTGCCTGGGGCTGTGCTCACCGCGGTACGATGGCAGTGGCTCAGAGCGGCACTTTGCTCTCGCCCTGCCTTGTGATGCACCCAAATCTCTGCTCTCAAAGCCTTTGCAGACATCTCTGGAGGAGCTGTTGGTGCCCGTCTGCTCTGCCAGAGTTGCTGCTGTTAGGCGGTGGAACAGGAGAGCTCTTTGGATGCGCCCTGAGGGCAGAGCAGCCCCGCATTCCCCCACATTGCAGTGCAGTGCTCAGCCTGGGGGCGGCGCTTGGGGGTTGGGATGCCTGCAGTTGGGCAGCCGGATGCTCTGCCCAGGGCGGCACCGACCTCCTCGCTCCCTCCCTCCCTCAGCAGTGGACCAGCAGCATCAACCGGGCCAATAAGATGGCTCTGCTCACCTGGATGAGAGAAACCGGCATCGACCTGGTGCAGGTGAACGGGCAGCGGCGGTACGGCGGCCCTCCGCCAGGTGGGTGCCAGCGGCTCTGCGCGGCGCTGCCCAGGGCTGGGCGGTACTCTGACGTCTGTGTGCCCGCAGGGTGGGTGGGCAGCCCGCCGCCCCCAGGCTCCGAGGTGTACATCGCCAAGCTGCCGCGGGACCTGTATGAGGACAAGCTCATCCCGCTTTTCCAGAGCGTGGGGCAGCTCTACGAGTTCCGCCTCATGCTGACCTTCAGCGGGCTGAACCGCGGCTTCGCCTACGCCAAGTACAGCGACCAGCACAGCGCCGGGAAGGCCATCGCCGCCCTCAACAACTGGGAGGTGCAGGAGGGCCGCGCCATCCTGGTGTGCCGGAGCTTCGAGAAGTGTGAGCTGAGCGTGAACGGGCTGCCCGCCACACTGCGCCGCGGGGAGCTGGGCGCCCTGCTGCTGGAGATCACCGAGGGGCTGCTGGGCTTAACGCTGCACAACAGCCCCGACCACAAGCAGGGCAAGGTCGCCATGCTGACCTACAGCTCACACCGGGCTGCCGCCATGGCCAAGAAAGCCCTGGTGGAAGGTACTGGGAGGCAGCGGGGTCGCTGGGGTTAGAGGTGGGGTGGGACGAACTGAGCGTGCAGCTGCCGTGGGTCTCTCCTAGGGAACGTCGGCGTCTTCAAGAAGGCGAAGGTGGAGTGGCTGAAGCCTGAGCTGAAGGAAGAGCTGCAGGCGCGTGGGGAGAAGCCGCCCCCCAGCAACGTGCGGCGCCTGGGGAGCCCCAAGCGGGGGCTGCCATCCTCGGAGCTGCGTGGCGCTCTGGGCAGACTGCAGGCCTTGTGCCGGTGGCTGCACCTGGGGAGCCCCCACTTCCTCACCAGGTGCGTGCAGGCAGAGCCCGACGGCTGGCAGCGGTACTGGGGCCAGGTGGTGATCCCATCCTACCCCGTGCCCTGCAGCACCTTCCTGTGGGTGCGGGAGGATGCGGCGGGCACTGCGGGGCACGAGAAGATCAAAGAGGCGGTAGCACAGCTGGCCCTGATGATGCTGGGTGAGTCGGTCCCCACCTCCCCTCACTGCCTGGGGGCTCTCCTGGGGCTGGGGGCTGCTGGGGGCGGGCTGGGGAGAGAGGAACAGCATCCAGCGCTCTGCTCTCTCCTGCAGGGTACTGAGGATGTATGCGGGCACGTGTTGTGCCCCAGCTATGAAATGAATCCGAGACACCCGATGTCACATCGTGGAGCAGAGCTGAGCCCAGTGGGGCCGTGTTCCTGTTCAGCCTTGTTTTGAGTTCGTTGGGGGTTTGTTTAAGGGCCATGTGGAGGGCGTGGGCACTGCTGCGTTCCCACCGGCGCTGGGTCCGTTGTGAGCAGCAGGCACGTCCTGCCTGCTGCCATGTTTTCCTGTTGATGAAGTTGTTTTGTGTTGCTGTGGTGCTGCAGGGCTCTCAGGAGGAGCAGCAGCTGCCTGGAAGGATGCGAGCGGGGGGGGCTGGCAGGGGGAGGCTGGCACTGGGCCCCATTGCCTGCAGCCCCGTTGCCATGAGGCAGTTGGGGGACCCTGGGCTGTCTGCAGGCACTGCCTGCAGCCTGGAGGCCAGCGGCCACCTGCTGGTGATTAAAGGAGCCTGGGAAGCTGTGACGGTGTTCTGTTGTGTTCTGTTGCTGTGGTTTCCCCGGGTGGATCCCATCCTGCAGCCAGGCGCACATTGGGCAGCTCCTGCTGACATCACCCCAACGTCACCCCTGCATGCAGTTCCTGAGGCACAGCAGCTGCCACCCGTCCTGGGCCGGCTTTAGCCCAGCGGTTCCTTTGGTTCAGACATTCTGTGCTTTCCGAGCTCCGACTGGGGTTCGATCCCGCGGGCACCCCTGGCCCATTTTGTGTGTTCCCATCGTTACTTTTTAACCACTTCAGGGATCAGTGCTCTCCAGTGTCTTCATCAGTGGCACCGAGTGGGTCGAGTGCTCCCTGAGCCGTCTGCAAGTGACACCAAGCTGTGAAGGGACACACCGAGGAACGGGATGCCATTCAGAAAGACCCAGACTGAGCAGTGGGCCCAGGAGAATGTCGTGAGGTTCAACAAAGCCAAGCACACAGTCTGGCACCTGGACCGTGGCCACCGCCGCTGTCGGTGCAAGCTGGGGGGTGACGGGATGGAGCACAGCCCTGCCAAAAAGGACTTGGGGTGCTGCTGGGTGGCAGCTGGACGTGAGCCAGCGCTGTGCCCTCGTAGCCCAGAGAGCAAACCGTACCCTGGGTGCACCCAAAGCAGCACGGCCAGCAGGGTGGTGAAGGGGATCTGCTCCTCTGCTCTGTGCTATGAGACCTCACCTGGAGTGCTGCATCCGGACAGGGCGTGCTCAGCACAGGAGAGACGTGGAGCAGTTGGGGTGTGTGCAGAGGAGGGCCCAAAAATGCTCCCAGGGATGGCACAAATCCCTCGTGCAGGCAAAGGTGAGCTAGAGGACAGCATTCACACCTCAGCTGCACTCACACTTAGCACACGGTCATGCTCTTGAGCTCCAGCCCTGCATACGTTCCTCATCAGCATCTTCCCCTCACCAATGTGGCTGCCATTTCTGGGCATATCTTGGCAAGTGCTGCATGTGGCCTCACTACACATCCAGACACCAGGCATAAAATTCCACCCATCTGAGGGCTCTGCTGGCCAGAGCCCAGAACTCAGGATAACCCGAGGGGAGCAGCCTGCAAGCTGTGCCAGGGGTTGAACCAGAACACACTCCCCTTCCCCAGCCAACGCACAGGATTCAGAGCAGAGATGTAACTCAGCCCAGTGCTGGGATGCACACCATGCACTGGGAAATCAGGTCCTTGCCCTGCCCCGCATGAGCTGCCAATACCTCTGTGCCTCCAGCACCTGGGGGCCAACAGCCACCCTACTGCAGGGGACACAGCAGAGCAGCCTGGGAGGCCAAGGTCAGCCCAGGTGTGCTGCTCTGTCATGGAGCACAGGGGGAAAAAAGCAGGTTTCCTGCCAAAGACAGCTACAGTTTGGGATGCTGGGCCATCCATCGGCAGGACTCTCATCACCCCAGTGCCCAGCAGACACATCCCCAGTGTTCTGGAAAGTCTCAGGGAAGTTTGGGCAAGCCAAGCCATCAGCACAAGCTGCTAGGAACCAAAAGGCACTACGTTTTTAATACCCCTGATGCCTAAGCTTAACAGTTGACCGATGCTTGATGTATCTGTTCAGGATGCAGTGCAGGCTCTGCTGCAGCCTGGAGGAAACACGACACAGTCCTCACCGACCCTGTGGAACCTCACAGCAGACGGAAGCTGACCCGTTTTCTCTCAGTGACCCCACCATCTCCACCAGCACCCTGCTCTGTTCCCAGCCTCAGGACGTCCACAGCCACCAGCAGACCGCCGCTCCTCAGTCACTGTCGTCACTGTCGCTCCCTGTTGCCGCCTCCGCTGTGGTTTCCTGCTCCTCTCTTAGGTCTGCAAAGAAGTCCTCCCCGCTGCCTGCAGCCTTACTGCTCAGGGCTTTCAGTGGCCCCCCCTCGCTTCTTCTTCTTGCGGTACTCATCCACCACCATGGAGCCCAGCGAGGAGATGTCCCAGAACTTCACCTTCTGGTCGTGGGCACAGCTGGCCAGGAGCTGCCCGCCTGGGGCCACAGCCAGCTGCTCAATGGGCTCCCCCAGGTGCTGCCCGACGCACCCCAGCACCCGGTTGGGCAAAATGTTCACCGCCCTGGGGAAAAGTGAACGGATGGAGCACAGTGAGGGGCAGAGCCTTGGGGAGTGCAAGCCCACCCCTCCAGCTCAATGCATTCCTTCCAGAATGAGCAGAAGCTTTCTTTGCCCTGCCCTCCAAGGCTCATCTCACTCTGCACCCTCCCCAGAGCCCTTCCCATTGCATCATTTTCACACACAGGGTGGTGAGACACTGGAACAGGTTGCCCAAGGAGGCTGTGGATGCCCCATCACTGCAGGCATTCAAGGCCAGGCTGGAGGTGGCTCTGGGCAGCCTGGGCTGCTGGTTGGCGACCTGCACATAGCAGGGGGATTGGAACCAGATGCTCACTGTGGTCCTTTTCAACCCAGGCCATTCTATGATGTTATTCTATGATCCCACATCCACAGCGCTGACCTGATGACCCCATCAAGGGATCCTGTGCACACGATGCTCTCTGTGACAGGGACCATGCAGTCCACTGACTCGGCCCTCAGAGAGAAGCGGTCACTGGTGGCCCCGAAACCATTCCAGTTGAAGAGGTAGATGGTTCCTTCGCTGGAGCCACAAGCCACTTTCTTCCCTCGCTAAGCAAGAAGGGGGACACCAAAGCACAGGGAGAACACACGAGCCAGAGCATGGCAAGGAAACAACAGGGCTGTGCGCGTGCTGGGCTGCAGGGCCCTCAGCCTACCTTCAGCAGCACAACCGATGTCAGATCCCCGCTCTGCGGCTCCGAGAGCAGCTCGAAGCGGCGCCTTTTGATGTTGAAGACTCCCATGGTGCCGTCGCCACTGCGGGAAATGGAGCGGCCCCGTGGGGCGGGGGCAGGGGGCAGCACTAAGCCCGCCACGGGCAGCGCCAGCCCCGCAGTACCTGGCGGTCAGCAGGATCTTCCCGGCCCCATCCACGGCCATGGCGCTGATGTACTCCTCGTGCTGCCGGGCCTCCAGCACGGCGCCGCCCTTGCGCAGGTCCCACACTTTGAGCTCCCCGTTGTCGTCCCCCGTGGCCAGCAGGTGCTGATCGACGGGCAGCACGCAGTTGAGGGCCGCGCTGCGGGACCACGTGGGTCAGCCGAGAGCTGAGCCGCAGTCGGGGTTCCCGCAGCCCGGCCCGGCACGTACCCGTGGGCTTTGGCGATGCGCGTCTCCAGGCGGCCGTCCTCCACCGCGAGCACGTGGACGGCTTTGTCTTTGGCCACGGTGAGCAGCTCTGGGGACGGAGAGCCGTCAGCGCGGCCCCGACCCGACCGCGGCCCCGCCGCCGGCCCCGCACTCACTGTGCCCGTCCTGGGAGAAGGCGACATCGCGGCACGACTTCAGGTGGTGTCCCGAAGACCAGAGCTGGCGGTTGTTCCCTTGCACGCAGCAGTACGAGTACCTGCGGGCGGCCGTGAAGCGGGGCCGTGCGGGGCGCCCACGGGTACCCATAGGTACTTACAGGTCCCCATAGGTCCCCACAGGTACTCACAGATACACGTCGCCGTCCACGTCCCCCGCCGCCAGCAGCTCCCGCTCCGGGTGCAGCGCGATGGCGTTGGCCGCTGCCTCCAAGCAGATGTCGTCGGGGGTGTCCCGGAGCTGCGGCTCCGCGGGCGGCTCCTGCGGGCGAGGTGAAGCGCGGTGAGGTGAAGCGCGGCTCCGCAGCTTCCGCCCCGCACCCCACGCCGCCGCGCACCTCCTCAGACTCCGCCATGCCGCCGCGGACAGCCTGCTGCGCATGCCCGGGCTCTGCCGGCGCTAGAGCGCCCCCTGGCGGCCGGGCTGACTGATGCAGAGGCCGCCGGCTCGAAACCCGGGTCCGACTCGTTTGCCCCCCCTCCCACCCCCCGGCCTAGGCCTCAAGGCTGAGCCGAGCCAAGCACCGCTCTGCTACAAATGTACACGCACGCAGAAGCCTTGAATGTAATTTTATTACGTCTACGAGGGTTGCAAATCACAAGCTGTACAACAAACTCAAGGAGAGAGCCCCAGCACAGCCCCACAGCACGAGGCTGGGGCTCTGCGTGCTGCCCGGAGCAGGAGAGGGTGAAGGAGGGGCAGCCCACACCGAGGCACGCCTGCACTCTGGGAACACTGCATCCAGCAGGACGAGGCTCCAGGAGCAGAAGGATCAGATGTAGGCAGGCAGCTACAGCCTCAGTACTTGGGCCTTTTCACTTCCACCCTGGAAAGAGAGATGGGCACAAGGCTGGTGAGGTTGCAGGAAAGGAGAGCAATCCCCCTCCATTCTAGGGCGCAGTAGCAAAGCACCATCCTAAGGGCACGCAGCAGGTGACTGTGATGAAGAGCTCAAAAAGTCATCACCTCCCACATCTGCTCTGCCCCCAGCCAAGGCACAGGAGAGAGGTACCCTGCATAGCACATGAGGGGCTGAATGTTCTCCCCATCCTTCCAGTCCCATTGCCTAAAGGCAGCAGAGATGTCTTTGCCCCCTGCAGCCCCAAGAGGACTTGTAGGAGACGGCCCCACTCCCCGCTGCTGAACCAAAAGCAGGGATCACTTTACTAACCCATCAGCCTCCAGTTTCTTCCTCTTCTCAATGATCTGTGAAAAAAAACACAAATGCCTGTTATACTTCGTGCACAGCCAGCTACCCAACTGCCCCTTTCCTCCATAAGGACAAAGCAAGCAGCAGAAGCACTGTAGGGTGCAAGACACAGTGAGGGCTACAGCTGGAGCAAAGTTGTCAACAAGCTGTCCATAAACTTGGCTTGTTCTCCCTTTGCTCCATTTTGTCCATCAAGGACAAGTCCCATTTTTGTTTAGCATCTGTTCTCACTTTTTCCTAGCCCACCCCACAGTACTGGGGGTGCTCGTGGCCTGCTCACTCTGACAAGACCTCCTCCTCTTGGATATCATCCCAGCTCTGCTTCTTAGAAAACAGGAAGCCACAGAACACGCCCTGTCCCCTCCAAGCCCACCCCAACAGCTTAGAGCTGCTGCCTTTGGACACATCCATTTGCTACACGGTACTAAGCAGAAAACCCCCCAGCAAGCCTGGCCACAAAGGCATGAGCCAGACCAAGGAGAAGTGCCTAGCACAGCAAGCTAGATGGGAGCTCTCCTGACCCAGGGATATGCTGGTAATTCACAGCATGAAAAAACCACCCCCAGCAGCAGGCGCTCACCGCACTGATCTTCTTCCACTGCCGGTCCAGCTCCGCCTTGTCATTCGTCTCCTTGAAGCGACGGGTTTTGCGTCCCTCAGACATTTTGATCCCGTACTGGAAGGCTGCCCTGGGAAGGAATGAGACAGCTCAGCACTTGTGCACTTCTGAGGTGCTGGAACAATCTGACCCAGCCACAAGCCTGTACTGCACCGAGCCAGCTTAGCACCTTGGAAACGGGCTGGGCAGGCATTCTTAAGAGCAAAGACAAGTCACCAAGCCCAGGATCCATGGTTCCTGCCCCTCACAAGCTTTTTCATTCAGTGTCGGTGCTCCCCCAACACCTGGGTTTGGGAGCTACTGCCATTCCCACCCACAACCAATTCCTCAGCTGATCTAGCACTTCACAAGTGCTGCACTCACTTGGGCAGAGCCTCTTTGTTGTTCATGTATTCACTGTATTCCTCCTGGGTATCGAAGTCCCAGCGGCCCAAAGGCCCCTTCTTGTTACCCTGCAGCAAACAGAGATGATTCAGCAGCTCCTCAGCTGACACCAGCCAGGACTTTTCATGCCTTTTGTACGCCCACAAGACCTCAGACCCAGTATGGACCTGGCCCTAAGATCTCCTCCCCTGGCAGTCCAAGCCAGGAAATCCCATGCAAATGGGAACTGAAACAGATGAGCATACATTACCAAACCTCTTCCCAAGTGCCATAAAGCAGCACGTTTGCTCTTTGGGACAACAGATCTCACCTGGACCTAAGCACACAGTAGCTTGGCAAGCCCCAAACCACAACCAGCACCCAGCTCCTGGTATTCAGTGCTTTACACAAGCCTGCTTTCTCTCAGTGGGACCCTCTAGGCCTGCAGTGATACCAGTTCACTGTCTGGCCTCGGCTTATGGCAGCCTACCTGATCCATCTTGCTGTAGTCTACCTCTTCATCACTGTCCACAGCCATATCATCCATTCTGTATGGGGAAAACAAAAAGGCACAGCAAATGCTCAGAGTAGGTCTCTGAGTCACAGATCAGGATCTTGGAGTCAGGTGTCAGTAGTAACAAGGCAGTGAGACAGGTATCTCATGTCCCCAGGTTGAAAACTAAGCTAACCAGAGAGAAGTCCCTGCAACCCAGAAGATGCTCAGCCATCTCTGTTTTCCCCTAGCACTGAGAAGCAGAAGGTTCCAAAGAAGAGACACAAGGAGCATTTTACCAAAAAGTTGCATAGACTGGCAAGGCACCACAGCCAATTGAAGGCCTTCTCCTTTCAGCAAGGAGCTGTGGGGCTGGTGAGCAAGCTCCTGCTGCTAGAGAACACTGGTCCCTTGGTGCACCCTGCTCCCAACCCACAGCTTCTTGCTGCTCCCTTACGTAGCAGGGTAGCACTCTGCATAGCTGTTGGACATGCCGAAGAAGTCTCCCAGCTGCTTCTTGTCTTCTGGCTTCTTCAATGTGACAACAGTAAAGGAAAACAGCAGCAGATAGACTTATGTACAGCTAAGGGCTGAGCACAACGAGGCGAACAGCAGATTCCCCTACACACAGCAGACACCTGCCCCAACACAACTGAACCAGACACTGCCGAGCTTATGTTTGGTTTATAACAAATAACAAGGTGCAAGTGGCATTTCTCTACTATAGAAGGAAGAGTCCTCCCACAGGAAGGAAGGACAGCCACATAGCCACTCAGGCACAGCTTGCCTATGGAGGAAGCCTGGCCCTGCAGTCAGCCAGGCTGCTCAGACAGTAAAGGATATGTCTCTGTTCCTTCCCAGCCAGCAGCTCCAGCAAACTTCTCGTTGATGGACTTGATGAGCTCCTTGGCAGAGCCAGGTCCTGGAACAGAGAGAGCAGCAGGCTGAGTTATGGTGGGGGAAATGGCTCACCATATTACGCCTGGAAAGAGCCTCTTTTTGTATGATCAGTTCGTGCAGCTTTAGGGCAGCTTTAGGGCAGCCTAGGGCAGGACGGACAGCAGTGTGATGGGGTAGCAGACAGGAGCACAGGCTGCCCATGAGGTAGAAGAGGGAAAGCTGGAGAACACCAGTGAGGAGCAAACTTCAGTTTGAGCACATACAGAGGTAATTCATGCAAGGCTGATCCTAGGAAGAACTTGAATCCTCCTCAGCTTATAGCTGGCATAATGTCATATGAGTGGAAAAGCATTTGTATACCTTCAACCAGGGCTGACCTGCAGCAGTTCATAGACAAGAGACTCTTAACTCCATTACCCACCTCCCACAGCAGACGACTCCCTCTGTCACAGCAGTTTCTGGGAGAATGGAGTTCAAGCAAGACAGCGAGGCAAGCAGCTGTTCAACAGCATGCAACGTCATGTGACCTCACTGCAACGTCCAGTCCCATTCAAACACACAGCTTTACTCACCTTTGTCAATGTCTGCGGGCTGCAAAGAAGAGGGAGAGATACTGTGTCACTTGGGAGGGCTGCAAGCACGCAACGGATGGTGCTGCATGACTTGCAGCTCCACTTCTAAGTTTGCTCGTGGGAATCACACACACACAGAACCAAATCATAAAAGCCACCGGCCTGTGCCAGTTTTGCCTTGCTTGCTGAAGGACAAGCACCCAGCAGCCCCCAGCTGCAGAGACAGAGCTCAACACGAGCTGAACAGCACAGCTGGGAGTGCAACCACACCAGCCCTACAGCTACACTCACCACGCTGCAGAAGCACTCACCTCGTCATCAGCCTTGGGCTTCTCAAAGTAGCTGTGCCTCTTCTTCTCCTCCTCCCGCTCCCTCTCGCGCTCCCTGTCCCGGTCCCGCTCCCTGTCCCGCTCTCTCTCGCGGTATCTCTCCCGCTCCTTATCCCGTGGCATCTTTGCAGTGGACGGGACATAATCCCCAATGTCTTCAAAGATGCTAAAGTGGAAAAGAGCCCACACTTACAGGTGGTGTAAGAGAAGCCACAACCACCTCCCTTTGATCTGGAACCTGACAAAGGAAGGTGCGGCACCAACACAGAGAGCTGAGCATGCCCTCTAGAACTGGCTTCTCCATCTCTCAGAAGTATTGCTGCATTTCTGCTCTCTTCTGTCATCTGTTGAATTTGCCTCTTGTGGACCAGGCCAAGAGACAGCCCTCGCCTGCCTCAATCAGGAAACAAAACAAAGCTCGCCTCCAGCCTTAGCCACCTTGCCTTAAAAGCAGCCCAAACAACACATCCAAAGAGGCAGCTTGCTCCACACGCACGAAGCCCAGTACTCTCCAAACTCAGCTGATCAAAAAGGCATTAAGGCATATAGCTCTGATCCCACAGCCTGCGGTGGCAGAAGGGCACTTACTTCATATCAGCTTCAGGGGGTTTCTTCTCATCCAGTTTCCCTGCAAGGACACAACAGCAGTAAGATGCACGTTGTTCCGCACCCCACCTGTGCTGCTTCCCAGCCCAAACGGTGCCATGCCTGCAGGACGTCCTCCCAGCTTCCCTTTATGTTACCACACCACAGCACCTCGGCAGTCCATCAAGTTCCTCCCCAACAGAAGGCATTTCCCTAACGAACTGCTTAAGACCAGAAAACAGAGCAGCACAAGCCACTCTTGCGGCTGTACTTTCTCAGCATTTACTCAGTTGTGAGCATCCTGCCTTCAGGATGCAGCGTTTGCAACAGGAAGTCACCGCCCTCCAAGTCCACTGCCCCACAGTGCAGAGAATGCAGGAAATAAAAACGGATCTCATTCTTTCAGGAGAGGCTTCAGGCACGAGTCCTTCCACTTGGCTCTCTTCAGCACCTACCTTTATCTTTCTTCTTGAGCTTCTTGTTGCGGGTTCCTTGCCTGAGATAAGAGAGGATCTGTGTCAGCTTGCTGATGACGATGTCATTTGTGGTCAGCGTAGTCTGTGCCTGAAAGAGAAATGCCCAAGGAAGTGGTTGCCTCTCTGCAGAGGGCGAGCCCTGCTCCAGGCGAGTCAAACCAGCACAGTCAGGAAGCTGGCAGCTGGCTGGGTACCTCCATGGTGGGGCAGTCGGCCTTGCTCCGGATCAGCGTGGTGGGAATATCGGTGTCAGCGTACTCATCATCCAGATCTACCACGTAGGCCATCCTCCCTGGCAGGAACAGCTCATTCCTCTCGTAGGCTTTGTTCTTGAACAGGATGCGGTAGATATTTCGACCTGAACGGAAAAGAAAACCAAGTTTAGCTGATCAGAAACACCAGAATCAGCTCCTAAGAGCCGTGCTTGGACTCTAGAGTTCATAATTCCTATACTATATGCCTCCTGTCAGCTTCAGCATTTCTCTCACATTCAAAACACAATGCAGCCACATGCACACAGCCTTACCCAACCGAGTCTTAAATTCAATCTTGTTCTCAGGATCTTCATCTTTCCTGAAAAGACAGAGAACTTCAGCACGCTATGCAACGCCCCCTCTGCATCATCCTCTCTGAGAGGCAGCTGCACTCGGGAGCACAAAATCCTCCACCACTCACTTGGTTTCTTTCTGAGGCTTCTCCATCATTTCCTCTTCTTCCTTCTCCTTGCTGGCAATCTCAGCCCGTACCTAGCCACAGAGTAAACCTGTGCATTACAGACCACATCACACCACTGCTGTTCATCACAACAAGGAAAGCCACAGCCACTAGTTCCCCAGCCATTCAGAAATCTTTCCGTGAAAGGATGATGCGTTCCAGCAGTGCATGGCAACATCCCAGCAGCTGGCAGCAGCAACGACCACCCCCTCCTCACCACCTCTGCCGGCTGCATGGGCCACAAGCACAGAAGAGCAGCACGGGGATATCTGCACTCACCTTCTGCAGCAGGGCAAAGTCCAGACCCTTCACCAAGTGAGTGTGCTCCATGTCACCACCCAAGAACTTGGACTCTTGGATCAACTGTCTCCTCTTCTCTGCAGCAGATTTATCCCTGTACAACAGAAGTGGAGGCTGTTATGAGACAGCCTCTCTGGAGCAGGCTGTTAGGAGAAGGCCACGTCACAAGCTCACGTACGCCTCTGCAGTGGGCCCCACAGCCCTGTAGTTTGCAGTTGTGCTGATCAGCTCTGTTTCCTCGTAGTCCTTGTTCACACCATCTCTTCTCTCCTTGGCTCGATCCCTGTACTTCTCAGCCAACTCTCTTTCGCGCTCTATCTCCTGCTGGCGCAGCTTTGCATAATAGCTGAGGTTGGAGAAACAGCCCAACGTTAGTGGCACATTCAACGTTTGAGGCACTGTTCCTGCAACAGCCTCTAATGCCCAACATGTGCCCGTTTCACTCTCCATCTCTTCCCCAAACACAAACTAAAGCACTGCGGAACACAGCATCTCAGATGAGATGAAGCTGCTGTAACGAGGAGCTCGGTTTTCCCTTCCAAAAGGAAAAGATCTGAGGGCAGTGCTGCTGCACAGATGTGTCCCAAAGGACACTGTCACTACTGCAGGTGTCCTAGCACTGTTCTACCCTGCTAGACACATACAGAGCCTGTGCCATTTCTTCTGGTGGCAAAGCTGCACTTCCACCTACTGCTGCTATTGCACATCTGTTCCCATGGGCTGTGACAGTCAGTCATCTTGAGCTCTACAACTTAGCTCCCAAGCTCCAGAACAATCCAGGCCACTAAGCATCGTTCTTGGAAGCCCAAAAGCTCAAGTGTCACATCCATGGGAAGTACATAACAAATAAAGGGAAAACCCTGATGCATCACTTTCAGTGTTTACCTTTTCTTCTTCCTTCTACGAGCAGCTGGATCTTCATCTTCATTGTACTCCCGGGGCATCCTGGAAAAGGGTAAAAAACAACAGGTACAACCTGCACAGCCAAACACAGGCAGCACAACAGAACAGTCACAGCAGAACATCACAAAGCTCAAAGACAGGAATAGCACCAATTATCTCCAATAAGTCAACAGGGAGAGGAAGACAAAGTTCATATCTGCACTCAGCAAGAACCTAATCTGCCTCTTTAAAACCCACATAAAATGTTCTAACAGCTCTGACCCACCAGTTTCTCACATTAACTCTAGTAACACACACCTGCAACATGCACACCCCAGCATAAACCAAGGTGCAGATCTGCTCCCCAAGCTCTGTCTCCACACTTACTAGCACAGGCATTTGAATACTCCACTACAAGGTTATGGAGTCACACAGATACAATGCTCCTGAGGGATGAAGGCTCTGCTGTGCCCCACAGCCCCACGAAATACACCCTACTCACTCATGGTGGCGAGATTTTGACGGTGGCGCTGATGTTGGCGTCGCCCGCGGGGTCATGAGAAGCTTTCGAAAGTCTTCATTGGTGAGTTTGGACCTGCAAGGAAGTGATAAGAGCAACCATCACCTCCCGGCAAGCTGCACCAGCCCGGCAGGTTCCGAGGGTCTGCCTGTGGGAGGTGCCCAGGTGCCCTGCGGGGCACTGCCAGGCTGTGTGTGCAGAACGCGGCGCTGTGCCCTGCTCCGATCCCCGCGCAGTACTCACTGGTGGAAGGAGTGAGCGTCGTCCACATCGTGGCCATCGGGGGCCAGGGGGTTGGAGAACGGCTCACCTGGGGACGGGAGGGAACAGCTCTCAGAGCCGGCCTCTGCAGCCAATCCCTCCGGCACGGGCCCCGCTGGGGGCAGGCCCAGCCGTCACCAGGCTGTCGCACCCTGCGGCGGCTTCGCCGAGTCCCACAGGCCCGATGCCACCTTCCTAGGCCGTTCCAGCCACCCCCGAGCGCCCCATCCCTTCGCTGCTGCGCCACAGGGCCGCGCCACAGGGCCGCGCCACCCGCCGCCGCCGCCGCCGCCGCCGCCGCCCCCCGCTCTGCCCCAGTACCACCCATTCCACGATCCTCTCCCCAGCCCCCAGCAGCGCTCCCCGCTCCCCGCAGTCCCCCCCGGTTCCCCTCACCGTCCCTCTCCGGCATCGCTGCCCGCTCTGCTCCCCTCAGCCGTCGCACCGGAAGTGCCGGAAGTGCTCGTCGCCCTCCCCACCTCCCATTGGCCAGTGGGCTGAGCGGGCGCGCCGATTGGCCGAGAGCCGGTGCCACGCCCCCCGGCCCCGGCAGCGAGAGAGCGGCGCGCAAGATGGCGGCGGCGGTCGTGAGGGGCATCGGGGGCGGTTTGGGCCGCAGCCTGCGGGAGCTTCGCGTCCATCTGTGCCAGCGCTCGGCCGGCAGCCGCGGCGCCAGGTGAGCCCGGGGCCGGCTGCGGGGGAGGGCAGGGGGCTGCGGTACGCGGCTCTGACGGCCCGCCCGACCTTGTCAGGGAGTTCATCGAGCAGCACTACGTGACGCTGAAGCAGGCGAACCCCGACTTCCCCATCCTCATCCGCGAGTGTTCCGGCGTGCAGCCCCGGCTGTGGGCGCGGTACGGTGAGTAGAGCGCTCTGCGGCGAGAGCTGGGCTCGGGGCTTGGGCGGCGAGAAGCTCCGTGCTGCTGTGAGCTGCGTTTGTGCTCTGCGTGCTCAGCCAGCGCCACGAAGGGAGTGGGAAGGCTGTTCTGTAAGGGCTTTGCTTTTGTCCCGAAGCCACCGGCATCAGATAAATGAACTTCCCGGCCCCGACCCCCAGCTCAGGCTGCCCGGCCCAGCTTGGCACGGGGCAGCTCCGGGGACGGGGCACTCACAGCCCTCTGGGAAAAGGATTTCTTTCACGCATGTGACCTCGATCTCCCCTCTTTTAAAGCCGTTCCCCCTTGTCCTGTTGCTCTCAGAAAGTGTAAAAAAGTCGGTCTCCATCTTGTTTATAAGTTCCCTTTAAGTACTGGAAGGCTGTGATGAGGTTCCCCCCAGGTGTATTAACCTTTTAAACAGGAGACCCCTCGTACGAGCACCTGCAGGTCTCTTCTTCGTGATTTGCAGGAAGATACAGCCCTCAATAGGGGCTACCATAGGAGCAGTGAGTTTTTCAGCAGTTTTACTGAGGGGTTTGTGAGGATCTTTACGTGAGCCAAAAGCAACCAGGCTGATTACTTTTGGGACATCATAGTGGCCTCTGCTCAGCTGCAGTGCCACAAGTTTAAAGAGGTGAGCAAACGTGGTAGGGTACTTTGGTTTCTCCAAAGGAATGGCTGAGCAGTGGGATCGAGGAAGGTGGAAAAACTAACTAGGGCACAGGAGGGCATCTGGGGAGTGCTGGGGGGTGGTGATGCTGACCTGAGATGTGATGTTGGCCCTGGGAAACCCCAAGCAGGGCCTTGGTTCACTCTTCCAGCAGAAAAAAGGCCTAACCCTCCCTCTTTTCTGCAGAGTTTGGCAAGGAGAAAAGCGTGTCGCTGCATAACCTCAGTGTGGATGAAGTAGCCAAGGCCTTGGAGAACATTGTGAAAGGCAAGGTGTGAAGACAGCCAGCAAACGTACTGAATGCTTTACTTGCGATTTTTAATGTAAAATGTGTATCCTTAACTTAATCACATAAATGTATGTGCTTCTCCTGAGCATCACGTGTTGGGTTTAAAACTGCAGCAGTAAATCCAGCAGCATCTGTACATCCCCTCTGCAACAACAGGAGCCTTTCTGTACTGGTTGCAGCTCAGCTCTGCCTCTGCCCCACGTAGCAGGGAGGCACAGGGTGTCCTGGCAGTGCTTACACCATGACAAGGACATCAGGACCAGCATTCCTATACAGCCAGCACTGCTGCTCGCAGATAGTCTGACCACCCAACAGCCCTCAGGCAGTGGTGTGGGAGAGCAGGGCACAGAGTGAACAGTCTGTTCTTCCTCAGAGCAGGAGAGCAGGTTATGTCATCTGGGAGAAGGTGGACAAAGCAGAGGATGAAGAACTAAATGCAGGGGCACCCAGGGGCTGCAGGGCCATTTCCAGCAGCACTTGCACCCGCTCCTGGAGTTCTGGGGTGCTCTGGTGCTGCTCAAGGGTCTGGTGCCCTCCTTGTTTGACAAAGTCAGCAGCAACCTATGTGAGGAGGGAGAAGTAAGAGCAGGCTGGCTGCTGCTCCAGGCTGAGGTGCCTGCAGCCCACCCAGTCAGTGCTGGGCTTGGATTCCCCTTGTTCACAGGGGTCACAATTGAAGGGATTTGCCAGACACATGAGTCCAGAGCCAGGTAAATCCATCCATTCTGATCACTGGTCTGAGTGCACAAAGCTTGAAGTAAGGGCAACTGAAGGAAAACAGTGCCTTCCCACATAATAGCACTGACTTATAAAGGGGGCAGGTAACCTCCACAGAAAAATTATCAACAAAAAGGAGCCCCTCCAGAGACAAGAGAAGGGCTTCCAGCTGACAAAAGCAGGTCCCACTTCAGATGTGTATTTGGGTCTCAGGAGTGTGGGGAGAGAGAAGGAACAACTGAAAATACTTCTGTTTAAATCTTAATGCCCACCCACTGCCCTAAGATCTTGTGCTGCGTTGTGGGGCATGAGCCCCAGGCCTACCTGCGGCCAGTGCAGGAAGAGGAGGTGCAGCAGCTCCAGGCACTGCCCCACCACCTCGAGGTCGGGTACCACGAGAACGTGCAGCAGCAGGGGAAGGGCAGCCTGCTGGTGCAGCTGCTGGCAGTAGGCTGGGCCCTTCTCTGCTATGTTGCACAGCACGGTCAGGACCTGCATGGAGAAGCCATGAGAGTGAACAAGGAGTGCTCTGCAAAGAACTTGTCTCTTCCCCACAGGTTCTCCCAGGTGGCTTTTAAATGCTCTTCAAAAGCTTTTCCCACCCCCTGAGGCACTGCTTATCTACATGTCCTGCTTTCTCTCAGCACGATCCCTCTGGAACAGTCACTACCACTCCACCCCTTAGGAGAGCATCCCTTCAGACCCTTCCCTTCAGCTTTACAGTCTTCCAAAAGATGGTGGCCCACCCCAGGTGCTGGCAGGCGTGGCCCCAAGTCAGCATCTGTCCTGGGCCCTCAGGATTAGGACCAGGCAGGGGATCCCTCTGCCAGGACAAAACTGACGAGGCAGAATTGACTTTGGAGGACACAGATGTGGCATTACCAGCACACCAGACTTTCTACCAAGTTGTTAACACTGTCCCAAGCCCACTTCAACCTGAGCACTACACGCACACGACTTGTTTGTGAAAGTTCAGAGCTTCCCATAGATGTGGGGCACAAAGCAAGGCCTTACCAACATGCTCACTGTCTGGGAATGCGGCAGGAGCTGCAGCAGGGCTGGGAGCAAGTCCATAGAGAGCAGAGCAGAGCAGAAGAAGGGTTCATCCGCTACAATGGGCACAGAATAGATGCATTAATAAAATCAAGGCCTCGATGCGGGAGGGACAGACTCGGTATGTGCTGACTGCTCTTGGCAAGTGCAAGGCACACTCACAGCAAAGGACAGACCAGCTTAGACAAACCAAGCGCCAGCAGACAGATTCTCACTGCATCTTACCGAACTCAAAACCTATCCTGGGAACTCAGACAAGGGGGAAATGTGCATGAGGGGAAGAGCCTGGCTAATTCGGTAGTATTACACCTTACGGGCTGTTACACCTTAGAAAGGAGCACTTTTCCATCCCCAAAGCACTCCGTCCGTGTGATGTGAGACAGCACCTGGCGGTCCCTCGGCCTGGCGGTGTCACCATGCAACGACCTCCATGCCTGCATTCAGTCAGGGCAGATCCTGGCAGCAGCAGCTCAAGCTCTGCTTACAGCCTCACTGAAACGCTCACCTGTGAGGTTGTTCAGAAGCCAGAGACTCTCCGGTATGAGGAACGGGTGCTGCTGCAGGTAGCAATGCATGATGATGAACAGGGCCACAAGCAGGCGCTCGTCCTGGGGCTGGGCTTCACGACCCGTCTCCTCTGCGAGCAGATTGCCGAGGCACCGCAGAACCGGGCAGATGAGCTTTGACAGCGTGACAGACACTGCCTTTCAGTCAGCCCACATCCCCGAAGCAACGAGAAGAAAGGCCAGCATCCCGCCTGTGTCTTACCAGCTCCAGGCCCTCAGAATCGCTCGGGGAGATTTCAGAAGCAATGTCACACAAGAGCGAGGTAAGAGCAGGCACGGCCCCCAGCGACATCAGCTCCACGTTGGCTGTATGGCTGCGAAGGAAAACATCATCTACGTAGGTGAGAAACAACAGCCCTGCTCCTTCTCCAACTACCCACGCTGTCCTTTCCCTTCACTGGGGCAGAGACGGCTGGCAGTAGTCAGGCTGGATGGGTGGTGCTGAGCCAACCATGGCAGCTCGAGGAGCTTTTCTTGGGGAGAGAAGGACACAAACCCACATGTGGGGAGGCAATCAAGGGGTTTTCAGAGCGCTAGGAACAGCCCTGAGTTTATAATCTGTTACCACCCTGTACATGAAATCATAAATCCTGCAAACAGCACGTGTGCTAAGAGATAGATGTTGGGAATGCCCAGGATGGGAGAGAAAATGCTTTCCAAAGGGAAAGGAGTGAGGGGAGGCAATCCAGGATCCTAATCCACAACCATGAGCTCCACACAGGCTTGTGCTTCAGCCAGCACAGCCTTTGTTCTTCTGTGCTTAGCTGTCCCCAGGGAACTCAACATGAAGATAAAAAAGCATTTACCTACAAACAATGTAGTGGAGGCACCATGCAAACTCTACTGCGGCTCCTGTCCCAAACTTGAGGCCAGAACAAACCAGTCGAAGCATGTGCTGGGGGAGAACAGAGTCCAGAACCAACCTGGAATGAGAACAGCAGAGTTAATGGAGGCACTGGCCGGAGCACCAGCAGGACAGATAACTGATGGGGACAGATCAGCCATAACATCTGGGCAGCTCCAAAAACACTCCTGGAAGAGGCTCTTGAACAAGGGCTACAATCTCAGCATCATCAAGGCACGATGCAAGGCTCCCCTGTCAGTGGCAGGGCCTGGGGGCACTCAAACACCTTGGCTGCAGTCACATTTTTGGCACTGGGGGCTGTCAGAGCTGATCTTTTCCAAAGAAATACAGCCAGAATTTCCCCGCTGGCCTACCCCGTTCAACAGTGTCCTTTAGTGAAATACCAGAGCTATCCACTCAGATTAAGCTGGGGGAAAAGAGTCACGCCTGGCACCCTGATCTGCAAAACAGCCTTCATAGCTCAGAGACTGCTCTGAATTATTAACATCACTGGGATGGGAAATGCATCATCGTCCCTGGCACGCAAATACCACACAGGGCCCCAGGGCAAATGCTGGTGCAGGGTACGAAGCTCAGACTTACGGAATGATCTCTGCGGGGGCTTCCTTGGCTTGGAGGAGTTGTGACAAGACGTAACCCAGACCTTCCAGCACAGCCTCGTGTGGGGACTGTGACCAAACAGAACACAGGTGACACCCACAGCAGAGCCAGGAAGCCCAAGGCACCAGCTGCATGCCACCGAAAGGGCAACGCTTTCTCGTGACACAGCCTTCCACAGGAGCAGACCGGGAGTGCTAACGCCAGCTCAGGCCTCACGTGAACAGGCTGCAGCTAAGCTGAGCTGTTGTGTCCCCCCCACATTCACAGGGGCTGCAGTTGTAGGGATTCAGGAGCCAAACACGGCAGCAGCGCTGCTCTGCACGCTGAGATCTGCAGGGGGCAGCGCTGCTCACTGCGCTGGTCTAAACCTGCCGGGCCCAAATTGCACCGAGGGAAGAAGCCTACAGCATTAAAGAATATCTGAAGGCCGTGGCGATGATGGACATAAGATGTTCATCTGGAGAGGGGCACCAGGTGGTAACCTGAGCCCCCAAAGAGCAGTGCAGGGAGTCCAGGAGAGACCTCCACACACAAGAGCACAGCCCTGTGCAAAAGGGTCTCTACTTATCTGCAAGGAGGGCTGGTAATTCAGACAGCGTCTGAAAGGCCTAAGAAAAAGTCTCTATGGGGAAGGGCATGAGAAGAGCTACTTCACACACCTGGATGCTGGAAGCCAGCACTGGAATAATGCCCTGAGGCAGAAGCTTCTTCCTCACAACTTCGCTCTCCACGACCAGGTTGCCCAGTGTGTACAAGCACAGCTCCTGAAACACCCAAGAGCAGGTCATCCCGTCCATGCAAGCCTGGCCACCCTCCACCTGAGCAGGACTGGCTCCAGGGGGGCAAACACGGAGGGGTATTGCTGGCCTCTCCCAGCTACCCCCATTCCCAGCAGAGCTCAGCCTTCCCCTCCAGTGCCGTGGTCTCTGCAGGGATCTCCCAGTGCTGCTTCACTGTCCACCTCCAGCCACAGCTTCTGTGGGCACTGCCAGGCCCAGAGAGCATCAGGGGCCTGGCCACATGCCTGCTGTTGGTAGTCAGAGACCCACAGCCCCCCACTTCCACAAACAGCCTGTAGCTGCAGGGGGCTCACAGGGCTACACAAAGGAACTGACTGCAAATGAGGCAAAGCTGCTGAGTGCTTTTGTTCCCCTGAGCTTGGTGCTGACTGGGTTATACCTAAGCACTGCCCCACACCAGCCCAGGTGATCACCAGAGGTGATGCCATCGAGGCTGAGGCAGGACAAAGGGTTACAGGGCAGGCCAGGAGTGCTGGGCTGGGTTTGTCTGGCCTAGGGGCAGCTTGGGAGCATTTACCATCAGCCTGCAGCTACCTGGAAGGCATAAACATGACGGAAACAAAGTTTTTGGGACAGCGGTCTCCACACTCATGTGTTCCAAGACTGGGCCAGGCAAAGCCACAGCTGGGCCAGCACTGTGGACAGTCCTGCTCCACGGAGAAGGTTGGAACAGAGACTTCCAGAGAGTCCCTTTTAACCAACACCTCCATATGAGCCACAGCAGGCTCCAGCTGGCCAAAACAAGTCCTCCCAGAGGCTTACTGGGAGCCAGAGAGGGCAATGCGAGCCTGGACCTTACCATGAGCTCGACGCTGTGTCCTGAGAGGTAGGTGAGGAGGTAGGAGGTGACGGGGACGCACGCCTCAGCCACGGCAGCATCGCTGGAGTGGGACAGCTCGTGCAGGCAGCGGGCAGCCTCCAGCTGCACATCGGGCAGGCTGCAGGTGAACAGCCCGACCAGCGTCCGCACCGCTCCGTCCAGCCTGCGGGCACATCCCCAGCTGCTGCCGCCTGCGTGCGAGGGGACGGGCGGCCCCGCAGGGCCGGGCTGCGCTCACCTGACAAACTCCTGCTGCGTTTCTTTGCTCTGCAGGGCCCGGCGGAGGCGTCTCAGCCACCCTCTCCGATCCTCGGAGCCCCTCTGCACGCCTCTGAGCAGCTCGGAGACCTGCCCGCATCGGTGCGGCACCAGGGTTAAGATTCACCCCCGGAGGCAACGACGGCCGTGGGGCAGCCCGGGTGCCCGCAAAGAACCCCACCGGCTGCCAGAAGCACGAAGGTTGGAAAAGGCCACCGAAATCAGCGAATCCAGCCGCACCGCGCGCACCGCCCGCGTCCCGTACCCGGCGCACCGCCCCGTGCGGCTGAGCCGCCGCATCACCGCCCGTGCACAGAACTGACGGTTCCTAACCCCAAACCCGACCCTGCCACAACGTGAGGCCACCGCCCCTCGTCCTACCGCCCTTACGACCACCCCGCACTCACCTCCTCCTGCGGGACCGGGTCCAGCAAGGCCCGCTCCGCGCCATCCCGCCCGCGCTCCGCCTCGTCCTCCCGCAGGAGCCGCTTGCTGACCAGCTGCTGCTCCCGCCGGGCCTTGCGGAGCGCTGCGTGCAGAGCGGCGCGGTCTGACCCCGCAGCTCCGAGCCGGGGCGACCGCCGCACCCCCCCCACTCCCGCGGCCCCGTTCCCCACCTGCTTCCCGCTCCCGCCGCCGCGCCCGCAGCTCCTCCGCGCCGCCCCCGGGCCCGGCCCCGGCCCCGCGCCGCCGCCCCCACATGGCCGCGAGAGGAGCGGGGCGGGGCGCGGCGCCGCGTGACCGGATCCGGCCTTTCCCACCTCGCACCGCCGGGCGCTGCTGGCGGCGTCTGGGAGGGGTTGTCATGGAGTCACAGAACTGTTTGTGTGGAAGGGACCCCCGAAGGCCGTGCAGTCCCAGCCCCTGCAGAGCACAGCGACACCCGCACCCATCCGTGCTCGCAGCCCATCCAGCCAGACCTTGGCTGCCTGCACGGACGGGGCGCCGCCGCCTCTCTGCGCCTCACCGCCCTCAGCGCTTTGCTGTGAGCGGGGAAGGGGCGTCGCGGGATAGAAGTGAAAGCAGCGCGGGGCTCCAGTGGAGCTGCGGGGAGATGAAGCTCGGCGAGCTTTCTCTCGGTGCGGCGGCCGTTCCCGTCCCGCGTGGGGTGCGGCACGCACACGGGGGGCCCAGAGGTGCGCACGTCGGGGCAGCCCTCGGCGGAGGCACGCGAAGCAGAAGTGCTCGCCCGCTGCTTCCCATGGCACAGCGGCCCCGTCCCACTCAGGAAGCGGTCGGGACGGAGAGCCTCGCAGCACGGGCGGTGCTGTCAGCCTGCTGCGTCGAGCGGGCGGGAGGTGCCGCTAAAACAAAGCGGGGTAGGACGGAGGCTAAAAAGTGCCGGCGGGGTTGGGAGGCACCTGCGGTGCCGCTGCGCTGAGCTGGAGGCAGGGGAGCAGCGGGCGCGGAGCTTTTGGCACCGCTGTCGAATCTTGGCAGCAGCTGGAGGAAGCACGGCGGGGCGCGGAAAGCCGTGCCGGAGCTGCCCGGTGAGACACAGCGCGGCTCACCTGCGGTCGGGGGGGAGAGGTGGGCGCGGCCGGACGCGAGGATCCCCGCACGGTGGGCGCGGGGTGAGCTCCGACCCCTGGGATTTGTGAGGCTCGCGGTAAGGGCTGGGGCTGCGCTGGGCTGGGGCGGGCGGAGAGCTGGAGCGGAGCCCCCCCGGCTCCTTCACACCACCCTTCGGCGGAGCTGAGTCAGTGCGTACTTGGGAGCTCCGGAGTACTTTTGATTTCTGACCCCGCTAAGAGCCTGCAGTTATTCGGGCAGCAGAACGGTACGTGGTGCCGGCGGGGGTGTACGGACATCCTCAGAAATGATTTTCTGCTCTCCCCTTGGGGCTGGTAATGAATAAGATCCCTGGATCAGAAGGAAAATATGAGGCCCTCTTTTGCAATTTCCTGCCCCAGATTGCACGGAAACAAACAGAGCTGTGGCTGCCCCGTCCTTTGCTCAAACCAGCAGCTCTGGCTCTGCTGTGCATTGCTCAGCACCTCTCACTTCTCCAAATCCGTGATGTTTCCCTGCTGGCTGTGGGCAGCAGCCAGCGGCAGTGTGCCCCATCTCCAGCCCTGCTCCCGCTGAGATCTCCTTTTGGGCTCAGAGCAGTGCCACGTAGGAGCGGTGGCACAGGTGGAGCAGGCAGGGCGTTGTGCCGCTGATTGCACCCACCGGCTGCAGGAGGGGAGGTGAGGGCAGCGTGGGCTCTGTCGGGGCTGCTCTGCAGGACCCATTGGCCGCGGTACCATGGCCGCCCGCTCACCGCCATCTCCTTCCCAGGCTGCTCGCCATGCGTGAGGCTGCTCTGCTGCTCCTGGTGCTGGGGCTGCAGCAGGCCGAGGGCCGGTGCGTCTTCAACCGCACGCAGGAGTACTGCCTGTGCTACAGGCTGACCGAGCAGAGCGCCGGGAGCGTCATCCAGTGCCTCGCCGCCTCCACCGTGGAGTTCCAGGGGGGAGACCTGGAGAAATACGCTGACTTCCCCATCAAGGACCTGGACGACTCCACCATTGACATGCTTGGCAGCCTGGAAATCAGGAAGATCGTTTTTTCGGACCTTCTGGTTCCCGAGGTCCTCCTGGCCCGCGTCCTGCGGTTCTTCTCCTACACTCGGGTGCAGGAGATGGCGTTCGAGAGCTGCAGCTTCGTGGGGAGGAGCAGCTGGGCGGACATGGCGGGCCGGGCCTTGCCTATCATGTCACTGCACTTCCACAACGTGACGGCCGCCGCGCTGGAGGGCCGCGAGCAGGACCTGTCCCCGCTCAGCCGCTGGCTGGGAGCCCTGCAGGAGCTGTCGGTCACCGCCTCACACCTGGCCGTGCTGCCCTGCGCCGTGGGCCGGGCGCTGCGGGCCCTGCGCTCGCTGGACCTGGCGCATAACAGCCTGGGGGACGACGGCCTGGCGCCCGCCTTCTGCCGGGGGGCCTTCACGCAGCTGCAGGTGCTGAGCCTGCGGCACAACCACCTGACGTCGTACCACGCTGTGTGTGGCGGCGTGCGGCTGCTGGGCGAGCTGCGGCACCTGGATCTCAGCCACAACGCGCTCAGCGCCGGCGCGCCTTCGTCCTCCTGCCAGTGGCCGGCGACCCTCCGCGTCCTTAACTTGTCCAACGCCGGCTTGGACGAAGTGCTCACACCTCTGCCCCCCGCTCTGGAGGTGCTGGACCTGAGCTCCAACCGCCTCCACGCTGCGGACATCTCCCTGCGCTCCCTGCAGGCGCTCCTCCTCAGCCGCAACGCTCTGCCGGCCGTGCCGTCCATCCGTGGCTGCCCCGCGCTGCACACCCTGCACCTGGACGACAACCTGATCGCGGAGCTGCCGCGGGACGAGGTGCAGCTGCTGGAGCGCCTGCGAGATGTGGCCGCGGCCGGAAACCCCTTCAACTGCACCTGCCATGGGGCTGGGGCCGTGCAGGCGCTGGCGGCCGCGGGGTGCCTGGGGCAGGGCTGGCCGCAGGGCTACGTGTGCCACGCGCCTGCCCGCTACCGGGGCGTGCTGCTGCGGGACGTGCCCGCCTCCCTGCTGCGCTGCAGCCCCGCTGCCGTGCTGGCTCCTGTCTGCACCGGCCTGGCGCTGCTCTGCGTGGCCGTGGCTGGCGGGCTGCTGTGGGCGCGGAGGGCACGGCCCAGGTGGTTGTGTGGCCAGGGGAGACAGGAGGATGCTGTGGAGTGGGACTGCACCCAGCGCCGTCCTGCAGCGGTGGTGGCTTTCCAACACGAGCTTTGAAAATCCTCTTAGAAGCATTAAGGTTGGAAAAGACCCCTTGAGATCGAGTCCAATCGCAACCTCACCTTGCTACCCGAACGCTTACAGTGCTCCGCTAGGTCATGTCCCTGAGCACCACATGCAGATGATTGTTGAACGCATTCAAAGATGGTGACTCAACCACCTCCCCGGGGAGCCTATTCCAGTGCTTAACTACCCTTTCCGTAAATAAGTTTGTCCTGATATCCAAGCTAAACCTCCCCTGGCACAACTTGAGGCCATTTCCCCTCGTCCTGTCGCCTGCCACCAGCGAGAAGAGACCAACCCCGCTCTGCTGCAATCACCTTTCAGATATTGCAAGGGAGCAATAAGGTCTCCTCTCATCCTCCTCTTCCCCAGACCAAACGGCCCCAGTTCTTTCAGTCTCTCTCACAGGCCATATTCTCCAATCCCTTCCCCAGCCTTGTTGCCCTTCTCTGGACCTGCTCCAGCACCTCCATGTCCTTTCTGTACTGAGGTGCCCAAAGCTGAACGCAGCACTGGAGGTGAGGCCTCACCAGTGCCGAGTGCAGGGCAGGATGACTTCCCTGGTCCTGCTCACCACTCCATTCCTGATCCAAGCCAGGACGCCACTGGCCTTGGCCACCTGGGCACACTGCTGGCTCATATTCAGCCCACTGTCCATCTGCACACCAAGGTCCCTTTCCATCAGGCAGCTTTTCAGCCACTCCTCCCCAGGCCTGTAGGGTTGCCTGGGGTTGTTGTGACCAAAATGCAGGACCCAACACTTGGCCCTATTGAAACTGATACTGTTTACCTCGACCCAGTCTATCCAGGCCACTCTGTAGTGCCTTTCTCCCCTCAGGCAGATCACACTCCCTCCAAACTTGGTGTCGTCCATGAACTTACTGAGCGAGCACGCAATCCCCTAATCAAGATGGTTAATAAAGATGTTAAACAGAAGCAGCCCCAGTACCGAGCCCTGGGGCACACCGCTCATGACTGGTTGCCAATTGGATTTAACTCCACTGACCACAACTCCTTGGGCCCGGCCATCCAGCCAGTGTTTCACCCAGCACAGCATGCGCCCATCCAGACCATGGGCAGCCAGCTTTCCCATGAGGATGCTGTGGGGAACAGTGTCAAAGGCTTTACTGAACTCCAGGTAGACCGCATCGACAGCCTCATCTTCATCCACTAAGCGGGGCACCTTGTCACAGAACAAAGTCAGGTTTGTCAAACAGGTTCTACCATTCATAAGCCCACGCTGACTGGGCCTGATCCCCTGTCTGACCTTCAACTGGTCCAGTACACTGGGTGTGTACAGGGTCCGTGTTTGCACCTTGGGGTTTGTTCTGGGAACTGGGAGCAGCACCTCCGCCCAGCAGAGCAGGAAGGGAAGTCCCCATGTACTGGAATTCACTGACCCTTATCAGCACCTCTCTGCTCTTAGTAAACCCACAGGGCTGTTTCCCCATCTACACCCAATGGCTCACATCCCATCACTCCGGACTTTGGGGTTGGCTCAGGGACAGGAGCAGCTGTGTCACCTGGTCCTACAGGGAGTGGTGGCAGATAGAGGCATGTGTGCCTGCTCCCACCTTAGTGCCAAGGGCAGAGTCTGGGACCCCTCTCCTGCCCCCTCAGCCTGTATTGGCACTGAACAGAGCGCCCCAGCTCCATCTGGGTGCTCTGGGTACAGTCGGTCTCCAGGAGACATGAACCTGTGGGCTGTGGCTGCTTCTCATCCCCAGATAACATCCGAGGTGCCTCATCCCATGCCCGGCTGTGTGCACACGGCTGTGCCCGATCACCATCAATAATGCACAGGAACACGATCCCCATCCTGCCCTGCGCTGGGTGCTGAGCCATGAACGGTGAGGAGGTGAGCGGGGCACATTGCAGACGCCTTGGGGGGACTGTCCCCTGGTTTTGGGGTGGCTGACCTGGCTGCCGGTGGTGCTCGGGGCAGGAGCCGGATCGTGTCCCTGCTGCCATGCGTGTGTCCCCGCCAGCTGAGCAGGAGGTGTGCGTACGAGCAGCCGTGGGACTGCAGCAGGCAGCAGGTGGGCTGGGAGCAGCAGCTGGGCTGGGGGTTGTTGCGGCGGTGGGGCGAGCGCTTCCTCCCCTTCACCCACGTGGTGGCTTTGGGCACTGTGGTCACTGTGAGAGGGCTCGGGGAAAATGGCCCCTCGAACCTGGGCCCCTGGCTGCTGGGGGTAAAACTGGGGCAGTGGGGTGGCCCCTCTCCATGCTCGATGTTTTCAGGGCAGAGCTGGGCAGCTGGCAGTGGAGACCCCCTGCAGCTGCTTCTTGCAGAGAAGGAGATCCAGGTGAGAGCGGCAGGGGTGGGGACACTGAGGGGACAAAAGTTCCTGGGCCTCAGATGGGAGCAGGGAAGGATGGGAGTCTCACCCTTCCTCTGTGCCACACTGACTTTGCAGCCCAGTGTGCCCAGTCCTTCCTTTGTCCTGCACTGGTCATACTGGGGGAAGCTGAATATCTTTACCTTCACTCCATCATGCCAGGAGAGCTGCCTGACTGTCGATGACATCTTTCACTTGGATGCAGGACAGGTACCACGGGCCCCACGTCCTTCTGCAGCGCTGTGCCCAGCCAGATGAGCCAGGGACACATGGCTGCCATCAGGCTCCTCTCTGAGCAGTGCTGGTGACCACTGCCAGCTCCTTGGGTGTGCTCAGGTCCTGGAGCTCGTCCTTCAAATGTCTCTGCTGCTGTTTCTCATCCCTCCCTGTTTCCTCTTGGTGTTGGGTTGTGGCTCCGTGCTGTGCCATGCTGTCTCTGCCATCCATCCTGTCCCATGCCATCTCACCTTTGCTGTGCCATCTGCTCCATGCCAGCGACCCCTGTGCTGGGCCATCTGCACTGTTCTGGTTGTTCCATACCACTCCTCCTCAGCTACATACATCTCTTCTACCAGGAGAAGGTCTTGGAATTGGCAAGACCCCAGCTGGCTCTGCTGCCCCTTGGCTACAGTGTGTCTCTGATGCTGTGGGACCCAAATGGCCCTGGGAGCCAGCTGCCACTGCAGGACATCATCTGGCAGGTGAGGGCATGGGGAATGGCTGCAGAGAAGTCACCTTGCTGGACTCCAGGGTCCCAGCCTGCTGGTACAGGTGTGGGACACAGCCACGCCTGCTGAGAACCAGCAGCTCCCAGCTTGTCTTCAGGTGATCAACATCGTCTTTCAAGAGCTGGAAGTGTCAGGGAGCAACGCACAACGCCTGCACACAGTCAGCCTGGTCCAGGTACGATGGCAGCAGGGCTGGCCAGGACAGGACGCTCTGGGCAAGGTTCCCCATTCTGCTGCCAGTTCCAAATGATGCGGCCTTTGCAACTCAGTTTTCTCACCCCTGGGCTCTCCAGAAGTGGGAAGCCTGTGCACGAGCCCCGCACGGCCCCTTGTGGTTCTCAGGGCTTTGGTTTTGCCTGGCCTGGTGCTGGAAGCAACCTCAATGCACTCCCTTCCCAGCCCATGCATGGACACAAGCAGCCTGGGGCCCCAGTGGGTGCAGGTTACCAGCAGCCCCCTCCTTCTGGCCTCCATATAGCACTGTCCCATCCCAGGTCTGCGCTGAGGGTGAAGCCTGGGACCTGCTCCGTCCCGATGGCAGAGCCCTGCACGTGATGGACATCACACCCCTGGGCCTGTAGGTAGCTGGACCCCAGGAGCTGGCACCCCAACACCCATCGTGGGGATGGGCCTGGTCGAGGAGCCAGGGCAAGCAGAGGTGGAAGGACATGGTTCTCAGTGTTCATTCTCATCTCTCTGCTTCTAGAATGGTGGAGGAGGCGATGGAGGTCGCTGTGTCCAATGCCCAAACTGCCATCAGCATCTACACGTGGGGGCTAGGGGCTGCTCCAGCTGCTGGACCCTCAGCCACACAGGGGTGGGTGGGCTCGGCTGATGCCCCTGGTGGGGGTCCCAGCACCACGCACTGCTGCTCATCCCCGCTTCTCCCCAGGGCCTGCAGCCTCTTCACCCTCACTGTGGAGCAGCAGCTGGAGGGCGGCAGGCATCAGCGCTCAGCTCTGCGCATTCTGGCATCCCCAGGAGCCTGTCCTGAGCTGTACGTGTGGGAGCTGCAGCTCAGCCCGCTCCTGCCATCGCACGCCCAGCTCCGTGCACCCATCCCTCCCGTGGGTGTCTCTCAGCAGGGTTCCCCATCCCATGCTCCAAGAACCAGGCACGGGCGCCCTGCCCTGGATTGTGGAGCGGCTGCTGGAGGGCAACAGCCTCACCTTCCTGCTGCTGTGTGTGACGCTGCCAGGTAGCGCTGGGACCACGAGGTCCCCCCTGGCAGCCGTGCTGCGCCAGCCCAGGGACACGGCGCGGCCGCTGCCCAGGCACCCAGGGCTCACTGCTCCCGCAGACACCCCCAGAGAGCAGATCCGGGCAGCCCTGGCGCTGGCTGAGCAGGTGAAGGGGGCGAACAAATCGGTGTCACCCACACACTGGGACCCTGTGCGGGAGGTGGCAGCGCGGAGGGAGAAGATCCGAGGGCTGCGGACAGAGCTGCTGCACACAGAGCTGCAGGAGGCAGCGGGCCGCCCCGAGCAGCGCAGAGTGCTGGCGCAGCTGCAGAGAGCTCTGCGGGAGCTGCAGGTGGGGGACACTTATGGACGCTCCATGGCCTGGTCACTAGCGGGGCAACGCCAATCCCTGGCTGGATGAGGTGTCCCAGGCCCATGTCTGCACCGAGGCGGTTTGGGTGGGATATGTTCACACCTGGAGCTCCCTGGCACCCCCAGTCGATTTTTCCAGGTGCTGAAAAGACAAAAGTGGGAGAAAAAACAGGCGCTGACCAGGGTGTTTGGGACAAACCAGGTGCAGCAGCCCAGTGCAGAGGTGGGTGCAGATCAGACACGCCCACCTCCCCCAGGGACCACCTGGGCACAGCAGCAGCACCAAGACCTGCTGCCTCCCGTTGTGTCCCCGTCTCCCACAGGACCCGATCTCTGCAGGGAATGCAGTACCAACACAACAGCCTGGGACCCAGATGCCCCCATATGGTGTCAGTTTGGAGCCAGTGAGAGGTCAGGAGCAGGGGATGGGCATGCCCCACGCCTGGGGGGCTGAGGTGGGTAGGAGGCATTGCTTACATTGCATCCTTCACATCCACAAACGTCAGAGCCCAGCAAGAGCTGCAGGGCAGGGACCAGCCAAGCCCCAAGGAGCTCAGGGCAGAGTTTGATGGAGGAGCCACAGGCACTGACCAGGGGACACACAGTGAGTGAGATCCCACCAGGTCTGTGTCCAGAAGCAGCCCAGGACCCCCTGCACCCAGCCCCTTGCCGGGCACCCATGGACCTGCCTCTGTCAGGCAGGAAACCAGCAAGAGCCACGCCAGTCTGAGGAAGTTGAAGACTCCCTGGCAGAGGCCCAGAGGCAGCAGCTGCAGACTCAGCTCCTCCAGCAGGAGCTGCAGGACAGGGCAGTACGAGACCAGGAGGTGAGCATGGGAGGAGAGCCTGACAGGACAGGGTAGAAGAGGCAGACCTGAGGGGCCCCAGGTTCCCACAGATATCTCAGTGCCGCCCTGTCCTTATCCCTGTCCCTGCAGCAGGATGCAGCTCACTTGCAACAGGAGGTGGCTGTACTGCATCTGAGCCTGGAGGCAGCACGCAGGGAGCGAGAGGCAGCCAAGCAGCACCTGGATGCTCTTCTGCAGGGTCATGGGCAGGAGATGCAGGCCTGGAGGCAGCACCTGCAGCAGGTGAGGACCGAACCATGGCTGCTGGCATGGCTCTGCATGCAGAGGCCAGGTTGGTGCCAGGGCCCCTGCGTGTCGCTGCAGGTGCTCCAGGACCAGCAGCGCCGGGGAGAGGAGCGAGCAGAAGCACTGAAGCAGCGGTACCAGGCACTGCTGCAGGAGGTGCTGCTGGACGCTGTGGAGCTCTCCATGCACAACCAGCAGCTGCGGGAGGCCAGAAGACACAGCTCAGCTGATGCCACCACGCAGACACCCTGAGCCAGAGTCCCTGAGCAGTGGGAACAGCCACCCTGACAGCAAGGACAGAGCGGGTGCTGGTTCCTCCTGCTGCTGCCAGCACAACATCTCCAGTCCAATCTACACTGCCTTCTGAGCAGCACAGGTATGGCTTTCTGTGGCACCAGGCTGACACAGGCACGAGGCTACAGCTGGTGCCATGGAAGGGCTTGTGGCCCCAGGGATGTTGCCGAGTGCAATAAAGCAAGTGCCCCCACACCAAGAGTGTCAGGCTCAGATGTGTTACTGAACAGGGCAGTACAGGGCTCTGCCAAGTGAAACTGTCATCTTCCTGCAGGGAGAAAAACACATGCACATCATTAAACCACAGCTTTAATAACCGTACCAGAGCCAGCAGTGACTTCTGCCCACCAGGAATTCACTAGCCACACCACACTTGTACAAATTCAGGTGCTGTTTCCTCTTCGGAGAGCACATAAGACTCCCCTTATAATCCCTGTCCACAAAGGTAGACAGCAATGCTGTGCCCAGGACAGGCAAATAGGGCCCAAGGATACCAGACCTCCAGGCAGGGGCTGCGCTGAGGATTGGGGTGGAATACTGCAGAGGAAGGGTGGGAGAAACCCCCAGGCGCGGTGCAGGGCTCTCCTGGCAGCAGCACACTGCTCTGGCAGCAGGGCTGGCCGCACGCTCACAAGCAGCAAACCAGGGCTAACCCTGCAGCAGCTTTTACTGGCACAGGGGACAGATGTGTGCTTCAGTGTGCAGAAGATGTGGAAAACAGCAGAAGTGTGACGTACCATATGAGAAGGGGCTCAGGATCCACTCTAAAGCCTGGGCCTACTGGATAAAGGTGTGGGATAAAGAAGCATGGGGCCTGGCAGGGCACTCTCTCCTTTTCCTGAGCAGGGGTATGCTGAGCAAAGCCCTCCCAAAGGGCATTTGCTTTAGGGCAGCAGAAACTCATACTGGGCCACCCTGCCTCCTCCTGTGAACAAAAAGGCAGGGAGGCATCACTGCGCCCCACACCAGGCCCAGCACAGACAAGGAACACCCCTGAGTGACAGCTAAGGGCTGCCCTGGTGCACGCAGGGCAGGGAGGCTGCAGCTACGTCACCCCATAGTACAAATGAACAGCGAGGCCAATGCACGAGACTGCAATGAAGAAGAGAAGGGTGAGCTGCAGGTTGAAGAGGGCAACAGACAGCAAAGCATTGACCAGGATGGAGCAAGAGATCACAAAGAGCCTGGTGATGTTACTGCTGTGCTTCATGACCACGGACATAATCAAGCCGTTCAAGGCCTGGCTGACCACAATCACCAGCACCCAGGAAGAAAAGCCCTCCAGGAAACCTTTCTCTGTGCTGCTCCAGAAGTGGCCGACCAAATTGACCAGGACCCCAAAGAAATAAAGGAAGAGGTTCTGAAGGTTGAGGGGCAGAGCTTGGGTTTTCAGGATAGCTTCTGTATAGACAGCAGACAAGCCTGATATCAGACAGTACACCGAGATCAGCAACAAGCCCACCAGCGTGATGTGCAGCTGCATGGCAGAGGGGCTGCCAGAGCCCCGTGGGTCCCGCAAACCCCCACAGCTGTAGCTCACCCCAGCAGCCATCAGCAGGCAGAGCGCCAGCCACTGGCGCGCACGGAGCCTCTGGTGCAGGAAGAGGCTGTAGAGCAGCGCGGTGCTGACGATCTTCAAGTTGCTCAGGATCTGGTAGGTGCTGGGATCCATGAAGAGCTGCATGTGAACCACAAGGTTGTTGTTCGCAGCGTAGAGCAGGGCTGAAAGGGCGAAGGGAGCGACGTGGTGCCAGGACACCGCGGCCCCAAGCAGCTGCCGGTCCCAGGTGAGCAGGAAGAGCAGGGAGAGCACCAGCTTTGTCAGCTCGATGAGAACCACCACGGCCGAGGAGCTGAAGGGGATCGCACCGTCCACCTTGCACAGGGCGAGGAGCGGAGCATGGGAGCCGTATATGGCCACAGAGGAGAGCAGCATCAGCCCCCACAGCCCGCGCTGAGAAGGGCTGAGCGGGGCGCCGGCGGCTTTCCCAAACACAGCCATCCCCGGGCTGCAGCACGAAGGGCGAGGGCTGGCACGGAGGGGGGAGGCCGTACAGACTCCCACCTCGGGATACTCAGAAGAGACCAAACGCCACGAATTTAATGAGCCCGACTACAAGAGGACGTTACCTGCCACGCTCCCCGTGCGGCGGAAAGGAGCAGCTTCGCTCCTGCCGACAGAGCGGCAGAACTGCACCGCACGGGGGGAGAACCGAACACCGGGCAGGGTCAGTCTGCGAGCGCCCCGGGAGCCGGGCGGCCCCGTTACTCCCCTCCTTTCCGCAGCGAGCTGAGGTAGTCCCGCACCGTCTTCTCCACGTCGGGCACGGCGTAGTTCTGCGCGGCGTAGATGCCGGTGCACGTCCCCACGGCGAAGCCCAGCACCGCCGAGAAACGCAGCTTGGCCACCAGGTACCCGGCCAGGAAGCCCTTCAGGAAAGGGGAGGCCAGCAGCGAGCCGCCCTGCGGGGCACAGCGCGTCAGTGCGCGGGGCCGGCGGAGCCGAGCGGTGCGGAGCCGGGCCCGGCCGTCCTCACCTGCCCCACGCCGGCGTGCACCTCGTCCTCCACGCGCCGCTGCAGGCTCTCCAGCTGCCCCTTCAGCAGAGCCAGGTCCTTCAGCTTGGGCAGCGAGTCCTGCGGGGAAGCGCAGCTGCAGGCGAAGCCGCAAGCCAAGCCCGCGGAGCGCGCCTCGCCGCCTTACTCACCTTATCGTCCGCCATGCTGCCGCCGCCCCGCCCCACCGGCAGGAGCTCCGCCC
>NW_024885261.1:7029-26074 GCF_019232065.1 Centrocercus urophasianus | reverse complement strand
GGGGTAGGGGCAGGGATAAGGGCAGGGATAGGGGCAGGGATAGGGGCAGGGGCAGGGGCAGGGGCAGGGGTAGGGGCAGGGGCAGGTCATCCAGTGCTCATTCTGGAGGAAGCTTGGATGAAAAACAAATGGTTGCTCAGAAAGTAGAGTTAATATACAAGAATTCCTAACATCAGTAACTCAAGCACCCTGTGTCCATGGAGAGAGCAGAGCCTTTCTTATAGCCACCCCTGAGATACTCAAAGGCCACTCTCGGTTCTCTCCTGGAACTTTCTCTCCTCAGCCAGTTCTCAGAGGGGAGGTGTTCCATCCTTGGATTGTTTCTGCAGTCCTCCTCTGGACATACTCCAAGAGGTCCATGTCCCTCCCGGGCAGAAGACTTCACATCTGCATGCAGTACTCCAAGTGAGGCCTTACCAGCACAGAGCAGAGGGGCAGGATCACCTCTCTCACCATGCTTGCCACACTGCTTTTGATGCAGCCCAGGATACAGTTGGCTTTCTGGGCTGCAAGGACATGTTGCTGGCACACATCTTGTCACACATGTTGTTCCCTCTGGGGAGAGTGGAGGGGACCCAGGAGGACCGGAGCAGACTCTAAAATACCAGAAACAGAAAGGCACTTACTGGTTTTGCTTTAGGAAAGAACTTTAGGTTTTTAATATTATCACTATGCTGCGTTATTCTTTTCAATGGTTTGTTGTCCAGTTTTTTGTACAAAAGTCCTCAGGGAGCACCTGGAAGGAGCTTCATGCTGAATGCCCTCCCTTCTTCCCACCCAAACCAAAATTTTCCACTTCTCCAATGGAAAGCTATCTTGTCTGGTGCTGCCTGGAAGTCGCAGGGAGCTTGGGGCTGTCTGCTGCATTCCTCCTGGTCCCAACGCAGCCACTGAGACGACACCAGTCCCAGTCCTGCTCTCTTCCTCAGGACTTGCCTGGAGGCCACAGGGAGCTCAGGGCCGTCCGCTGGATTCCTCCCATTGTCCTGGTGCAGAAGCATAGAGAACAGCAGTCCCAGTGCCTCCTTTTGCCTCAGGGCTCAGGAAGGAAGAGGTGAGAGGTCTTGGGGAAGGATGAGGATGAGGGACAGGGAAGAAGGGGTGACAGAGAGCAGCAGCTGGCCCAGGGGCTCTGGCAGATGGTGACTCTTCAATGCTGAGATGGAAACTGAGAGCCCCTGCTGCACTGCCAACAGATGTAGTGACATCTCCAGGCAAGCATGAAGTTCTATTGCTTGCCCGGGCCTGATGAAGGTGGATCCACCTCCATAGGTTCAACATTGCTCTCCAGAGGATCTGCATCCATTGGCTCTGGCTCACTGCTGCTCTCGAGAAGTTGAGGCTTCTTTGTTGGAGGAGGATACATCCTCCTCCAGAAGTACTCCCACAATGCGAGAGAAGGCTCCCTCTGTAGCTCCTGCTCACAGATAGGTGCTTCCATGACAGGAGTTGGTCAGCAACTGGGGTACTGGGGTACCCATATCTATAGCAGTCAGCAGGGAGGTGGTTTGTGATATCGCATGGCCACAGTGTTGTGACCATAAGAGTGTCTTGTGACAAGCAAAACATGGCTGTATTGAGCGAAGGCAGGCTATGGCCTGAGGGTTGCCCTACTTGCCCCCAGTGAGGTTCTACAGGGCTCCATTTTAGGGCCCGTTCTCTTCTGTGTTTTCACTGTTGATTCCAATAAAGATCTGGAAGTTGTTTGAAGTAAATTTGTGGATGATGCTAAAGTGGGAGGAGCATTGACTCTCTTGAGGGTAGAAAGACCTTGCAGCAAGATCGGGACAAATTTGAGGGTGGGCACCATCTGTGTGAAGAAGAGCAAGTGCTGGGCTGCGCAGCTGGGATGGGGCAGCCCTGCCTCTGTGTACAGTGTGGGGAGCGAGGGGTTGGAGAACAGCCCTGCAGAAAGGGATCAGGGCGTTCTGGTTCTGGCACAAGCAGTGCCTTCCCTGCCTTTCGCCTCTTGTTATTTAGTTTACCGCGTACATAGCGAACATAGGCGGCCCTACCACCCCGCAGCGCCAGGTGGCGCTCTTCTGTTGCCGTCGCCGCTCTGCCCTCTGCTCTCTCCCCACTTCCGCCAGGCCCCGGAAGCGGCAGATGCACGGCGCGATGGCGTCGGAGGGAATGGCGCCGGCAGAGCTGCAAGCGGAGGGTGGTGCTGACGTGGAGCCGGAAAGCGGCTTCGGGCAGCTGCTGGAAGAAGAAGAGGAGGATGGAGGTTACGTGCTGTACAGGTACGGCCGCGGCAGCGCAGCATCCGAGCGGTTGGGCCATGTCTTCCCCGGTACGGGCGTGAGGAGGCGCGGGGGTGGGGGAGATACGCTGAGGGGGAGGAGGAGGACGAGGAGGAGGAGGAGGAAGGAGTCATCTGTACACAGATCCGTGTGTTTCACAGTCAGGGTAGCACTTTAAAAGCATTGAAAGCTTGAAAATATGTACGTGTGTGCTTACAGGGACAGGAAAGAGTGGGCAGACATTGAACCCGTTCCTCAAAATGACGGTCCGAATCCCGTGGTTCAGATCATCTATAGTGAAAAATGTAAGTTTTAAACCCTTTCTTCGGGGAAGATTTTAATTGATTACGTTTCTGTCTTCCTTTAGTACTGTTAAAGCGAGTCTTCATGCTTCAGGTAATATATTTACTAGTGTACTTGTCCTGGTAGAGAGAAAATAGTAAGTATTTTTTGTGTTACAGTAGCAGCATGTGATGTTTTCACGCATGTTTCTGATGTTGAATATTTACATCAGATGTTAGTAGCTCAGGTTTGATTTTAAATTCATACATGTAAAGGAGAATTGCAGATAGCAAAGTTGTCATAGTGAGGCATCTCTAGTTTAAGAGGCATATATGAAACTATCACATCTGAGAAAGCAGTATGACTAAGTATCAAGATACTTTCCTGGTTCTTTTAGGAATTATTGAGATGGTGTATTAAGACATTTATGTGGCTTTTCAGTGTAATAATGTCATTAGCCATGTTAAACAGTACTGGCAGAGCCATTTGTAGCTTTGGTATTATGGAGGTGTATTTCAGATACACAAAACAGGAAGTGACTTGAGAGGGTTATTAACCTTACCCCTTAATCAGCCAGTTTCTCATAGCCTTGGATAAGATACTATTATCTTTTTAGTTCGAGATGTCTATGATTACTTCCGGGCCGTCCTACAGAAGGATGAGAGAAGTGAAAGAGCTTTTAAGCTAACAGCAGATGCCATTGAATTAAATGCTGCAAACTATACAGTTTGGTAAGTGATTACCTAGATTTTTTTTATCCAAGATTATTTTTGTTGTCAGGTAATTGCCAGTGCCTTCTGACTCTCGACAATTTTGTTAGTATAATCAGGGCATGACTAGTTGAGTTTGCACAGGGGAATATGGTGGATTCTTACTGAGCTTCTAAGGTAGCCCGTGCTCACTATATTCCTTGTCTGGTTTTGATCTTGTTGTTTTCATTGAGTTTGTTTTGATGTTATCCAACAAAACCAAAACTAGCTACAAAAAGAACTTTATCTTGTAAGTTATTGAATTTTAAGCTGTGGTATTTCCTTGGCAAAATGGGGAAGCTGTCTTCAGGTGACTTCAAGAAAACTTGTAAAAACACAGTAGTTACTATCTTGACTGCTAGATAGTAGCATACTTAGAAATACTGTGTTTTGAAAGATCCGTCCCATTTCTGAGTAGATAATGAATAAGTAGTGAATTTCTGATATTCAGAGGAAGGCTTTTTAAATCATGAATGCCAGCAAATACTCTTGTTATGGTTTTGTTCCACTAACTCACATAAAAATGGAGAGCTTACATTATTTTAAGCAGACAACCATGCAGTTTCTGCAGTGTTGAAACTACTGTGGGTAGACAGAGATTGACTTGAGACTTGTCACCACTGTGATTTTAGATAACATGTCATAACCAGTCACATACCAGCTGTCCAGCGTTCACTGCCTGAGTGGCCTTTAACAGAACTAGATATGCTGTTTAGTTCCTGGCATTCTTTTTAATTCTGTAGCTATTAGAACAGCTGCAAAGAAAGGCTCCTTTATGAATCATAGCAATGTCTGCTGCAATGTTTGAATGCTTGACTTTTGTACAGGCATTTCCGGAGGGTCCTCCTGCAGTCTCTGGGAAAGGATCTCTATGAGGAGCTTAAATATATTACAGCAATAATTGAAGATCAACCAAAGAACTATCAAGTCTGGTAAAATAACATTTTCTTTTCAGATTGTAGAGCTTCTGAAGTAGTTCGGGGTGTTTCAGTTGTCTAGGAGAGGTTAGGTTCATTGATCCTAAAATTTGTTAAGCTGATTCCTGCATGTACTGCAGTGATGGCAGCAGAGAAGTTAGATTGAGTTGTATCACTATCATTGCCAATATGCTCTGTAGCAATTTGTTGTGAATTTGATGGTGATAAAAGATCTCGTTTTCATTTCAGTTTTTAAACTGTCAAAATAAATGATGGAACAACAACAACTGATGAAAAGACAAAGAAAAGGATGAATGAAAAGTACTTTTTATTTTTATATTGGATCTTGGAATTTATCAATGAATGGGAATTGAGCAAACAGCAGTATCAAACTCACAGAATGTTTGAGATGACTCCCGGTTCCATCTGCTCCAAGCCCTGTTCAGGCAGGGATACCGAGAGCAGGCTGCCCTGTGTCCCAGCAACTTTGGAATATCTGCAAGGAGGGGAAGAATCCGCAACCTCTCTGGGCAAGTTTACCAGTAATCAGTCACCTGCATAACCCTGAAATGCTTCCTGGTGTTCCTCTTTGTGCCCACTGCCTCTTGCCCTGGCACTGGTCCCCTCTGAAAAGACCATGTCTCTGCCTCCTTTGCATAGTCCCTTCAGATATTTATAGGCATTGCTGAAATTCCCATCTAGTCTTTTGTTCTGCAGGCTGGAGAGTCCTGTGTCTCAGCCTTTCCTCCTAGAGAAGTGTTCCAGTCCCACGATTGTCTTTGTGTAGAAATGATCTTCTTGTCCTTTTTGTGTTGGGAAATGGTTTCCAGATTAGATCCTGCATCACCTTTCTAGGCACCAAGCTGAGGCTGAACAGTCTGAAGTTCCCCAGGTCCTCCTTCCTCAAGATGGCAATGACATTTGCTTTCCTCTAATCTTTGGACACCTCTTCCAGGTGCTGCAGTGAGCAAATGTTATTTAGCATGGCCTTGCAGTCACATCCTGCAGCTCCTTGAGCACTTGTAAGTACATCCCATCAGAGCCCACAGTCCGGTTTGCTCAAGTGTTCCCTAACCTGATCTTCTTCCTCGCTGCGGCCCTTCAGACTGGCCGCTGGGACTGAGGGTTCCTGAGGATCAGTCTTGCTGGTAAAGACTGAGGCAAAGAAGGCAGATGAAGTCCCTCAGCCTTTTCATTTCTCCATATAACCAGGTCTCGCATTTCTTTCAACAGTGGGCCTGCATTTTCTTTAGTCTTCTTTCTGGCGCTGATGTACTTGCAGAGGCAGTTGTTGCCCCTGACAGCTCTGGCTAATTTCAGTCTTGCTTCCACCCTTCAAATGCAAGGTTTCATTCTTGCATTTGAATTTGGCCTGGAGTTCCTTGCTGATCTATGCAGGCTTCTTGGGCTTTTTGCCCTACTTCTTTGTTGGCTGAGCTTGAAGGAGGTGACTCTTGAATATCCTAGGATCTTCAACTCCACCGTTATGTGATTCCTGCAGCCAAGGCTGCCTTTGAACTTCATGTTCCCAGTAAGCCCGTCTTTGGTGGTGAGAATGAGATACAGCACAGCTCCTCTCCTCATTGGTCCCATTGTGACTTGGAGGAAGAAGTTATAATTAGTGCTTTCTAGGAACCGCCTCGACTTCTTCACTGCATTGTTGTCCCTCCAAAAAATACTGGGCTGACTGTACTCAACCAGTGAGATCAAAAGCTTGTGAACATGAGGTTTCTCCGATCGGTCTGTGCAGGCCTTGTTTGCTTCTTCTTTCTGGTCCAGAGGTCTGTAACAGACCCCCGTGTCACCTTTGTCTCATAGTCCTGTCCTCACTTTCATTCCAATCCGTGAATTCTGAGCTGGCTCAGAACGTCACCTGTCCTCAGGCAGAGCTCCATGCACTTCTGTGGTCATTGGCACAGAGAGCGCTCACTGCTCCTCATCTTCTCAGCCTGTCTTTCCTGCAGAGTCTATATCCTTCCATTACAACACTCCAGTCACGGGAGCCATGGCACCACGTTGTTATTAGTAGAGAAATGCATGTGGGACAAGAAAAGAACTATTTATTTATTTAGCTGAGGCCTTTGACATTAGTGTTGAAGTGGGGATGTTACTCAGTTAAACACAGCTTGACTGAAATAAGGTGATTGACCAATTTGTACTTACAGGGTGTGTCACAGAAAGTTTGTTACTGTGTAAGTTTGCAGCATGTATTTCTCAGAGACAAGTGACGCCTGTTTACGTGTCTCTTTTACATAGCACTTCTTTTTGTACAGATACTTTGTAGTAGTAGCAGATGTTAAATGCTGCTTTAATACGCAGCCACACAAGTTCTTGCCTACACTTCAAACAACTTTCTCTTCTCGTCATCAGGCATCACAGACGAGTGTTGGTGGAGTGGCTACAGGATCCATCCCAAGAGCTTGAGTTCATAGCTGACATTCTTAACCAGGATGCCAAAAATTACCATGCTTGGCAACACAGACAGTGGGTTATTCAGGTATAGTGCACCTAGAACTGATTATGCTTTTACATAACCTATACTCAGGTTGTAGAGTTTGACATCTTAAATGCATCCTGTACGGCACTTGGCATATTGTTTCTTAAAGCTGCGGGGAAAGAGAAAATAGTTGCATTGTACTGAATGAAAGAATTTAGATACAAACTACCTTTTTAAAAAGCAAGCTGAAGGAGACCTGCTGTTTGCTTCCTTTTCTGTGTGTGAATTTAATGATTAACTCATGCCCTTGAGTGTAACTGTATAACATAGCATGTTCGCAGTACACCCTTCCTTGTTTTCTTTTGAAGTTTATGTTGATGTTTTTTGTAAATGTCTCTGTATTTAACAGAGCATTTATGTTTAAGAAGAATGTGTTCTAAAAACAAAAAGTTTTGATTGATTTTCTCCCTCCTTCTGTTTCTTTAGGAGTTCAAGTTGTGGGGCAATGAACTGGAATATGTAGATCAGCTTCTAAGGGAAGATGTGAGAAACAACTCTGTCTGGAACCAAAGATATTTTGTAATTTTCAACACCACCGGCTATGATGATCCAGCAGTTCTGGACAGAGAAGTCCAGTTAGTAAAACTGTTCATTCCCATATTAAGCCATCTCAATTATATGCAAGCAGAGAAGTACTATGACAGGCCTCAACCGCTGTGGGCTTTGTAGTTCTATTCAGAATGCATCTAGATGTCTGCAGTACCAGTGACTTGTTAAGCAGTACTAAAGCAGCCTGGACAAGACAAGACTCGAAGGAGACCTCGCTGCGGCCTTCTAGTATCTGAGAGGTGTTTCTCAACAGAATGGGGATCAACTTTTTATGTGGTCTGATAGTGATAGGATGAAGGGAAACAGTTCTAAACTCAAAAGAAGAAGATTCAGGTTAGATGTGAGGCAGAAATTTTTCAGAGGGCAGTGAGGCCCTGGCACAAGCTGCCCATAGAAGGATGTCCCATTCCCGGAGGAGTTCAAGACCAGGTTGGATTGGGCTCTGTGCAGCCTGATCTGCTGGGTGGCAGCCCTGCCCACAGCAGGAGGGTTGGATATGGGTTATCTTTAAGGTCCCTCTTACTCCAAAGCATTCCATGTCACTGTGTAAAATTCTTATCCTCAAGAAGCTGTTATGATGGAGTTCTCTTCTTACCTTGCTCCTTTTGTGGAGGCAAATTGTTGGGCTTTTTTATAACTGGCTAACTAGAGTGGATCAGCCTGCAGAAAATCGGTGGCATTGGCACTGCTTATGCTGTGCACTGGATCCCAGGCAGGACACTGAACTAGGAAGCTTGGCAGGAGAGGCACTCTTTGGTATTGTACTGAACTGTTGTTTCAGTAGTCTCTGTGATTTAAAGATAACTTGGATATGAACTCCAGGGAGAAAAATTGCCTTTTATGAGGAATTTAATACTGCTAGCAACAGGAAAAAAAAATTCAGGGTTACATGATCGGTACATTAATAAGTGAAAAAGAGAGAGTTCCTAGGCATTTCTATTGCATGTGGTGGTAGGGGAAGCCTCCTTGTATGTTTCTTACATCTCAGGCTTCTAGTCAGGGTTGGTGGTTATGAGAACACCTGGTCTAAAGTGAAGAAGCAATGAAAAATGTCCTGAAGTTTTTGGGAGTTATTCTTTAAAGGAAAGACTGAGGCTTTGAATAGGCCTGGTGGTAGACTCTTCATAGTTGATCCCATCCACCAAACTTTTGTGGTTGTCTTAGCATACTGATGCAAGTTGAAGTTCATATCCAGTTTGTAGTGTTCTTGTATATTAATGGAGTAATTTCCATAACTGAGGATTGGATGCTTCCAGCTTTTTCTGTATACAAGTTAAATCTGCTTCCTTCGGTCTGTGTATTAATGAATATAGAACATGGTACAATAAGCTGGTGCTGTATTCAAGATAATCATAGTGGAGATTATCTGAAGAACCAGCCTGTCAATTAAAGACTTCACAGGTGTTGTTCTAGAACAGTGGTTGGGGTACTTGATGTGTTGAGATGCTCTCAGTCCTTGTGATGCTGACTGCCGAAGGGTGAGAAAGGCTCTGGTATACCTTTTTGGTAGTGCTGCTTATAGAACTGTTTATCAGTATCTGCTGTCTCTGCAAATTAGCTGAATACTTACAGATGCTTTGGGAAGGGCACTAGGTCAAAGCTATGTTGTGAAGATGCAACCTGACTTTGTAACTGTGTGGCAGCTGCTTGTTCTTTCTTTGCTTTAGTGGAGTTACCTAACAGCTTCTTCAACAGAACTGCAGCAGAAGGCCGTGAGCTGAGATTTAGGCTGTGCCTTTCTGTGGGGTATGCTTAGAGGTAGCCTTATAACAGATGTTCAACAAATACCACGTCCAGTCATAATAATAATGCAGCTCTTCTGGGTTTCTATTACTCCAGTCCTTATCAGGGTAGTTCAGACTGTCTTAAAGTTCAGACTTGCTGAGCATTTCTTGTACCACAATGGTTTAGGTAGTACTGTTTCGTAGGGTTAACAATCAAAATTGTGAGAGCTATTTCAGCATTGTGTGAATCTCACCTAATGGATACACTTCTGAATTTAAAACAGTTCTTATAATATCTGCCTACTTGAGATCTGTGGTGATTATATTGCCAGATATTTCTGATCAGGGAATCAGCTGTGGTAACCTACAACAAGATTCTGAAATACAGACTAAAGGGATATACCTAGGAGTATCTGAATATATTCAAGGAATTTCTAACAGAGTTGTTAGTGCTTACCTTCATGAGCTGTTATCTTTCTCTCACAGATACACTCTTGAAATGATTACAGCTGTACCACATAATGAGAGTGCTTGGAACTATTTAAAAGGGTGAGTTATCTGTTGGGGGGCAAGCATGCTTTCAATCTAATTTCTGTTCGGTTGAGCATAATTTTACTTGTGTGCTACAACATGAAGCTATGCTATTGCTGCATCATAATTATACTTCCTCCTTACTGCCTTGCTTGTGTTTGCATCTGTACTGGTCATTAAATAAAGGAGTAATAACCAAACCAATTCTCATCAAATTTCCCAGTGTTACATTTTAAGACTGTTTACTTATATTTCAGGATTCTGCAGGATCGTGGTCTTTCTAAGTATCCAAATCTGCTGGAGCAATTGTTGAGTTTACAGCCCAGCCACAGTTCACCTTATCTGATTGCCTTTCTTGTGGACATATATGAAGATATGCTTGAAAACCAGTGTGAAAACAAGGAAGAAACATTAAATAAGGCATTGGAGGTACTTAGGATTTGGTTTTGCTTTCAGGGATGCCATCTATTGTTCTCGTGTTTTATATTCAGACCAATGGGATTGGATTTTGTAAATGGAACGGGTCACTTGTTAAGCATGGCATCTCTATGAGGAAGTGGACATCAAAGCCAAGTAATCATAAATGTCTTGTTTAATTACCTATGAATAGTAACTTGTCAGTTACCAAATCACTGTAATTTTTCTTCACCAGATAATAAAGGAAGATTTCTATTATCACCTTCAGAATAAGTTTGAATAAGCAAAGCTTCCAATGCTAAACATATTTTTCTTCGTAAGTTAGGGAACCTTGTTCTCAGAGTACTTATATCTTATTGGGTACTCAAGCTCCTTTTGTACATAGTTATTTCTTAAAAAGCTTATGGAATTAGTTTAAAGGCCAACGGACACTGGGAGCACCACTAAGGAGAGTTGGGCATCACTTCCTGCTGAGAATAAGTGACTGCTAGCAGTGTTTTTTATCTCCATGTTCTTTGTTTTTTGGGATATCCTTGCAGTGGTTTGCAGTGCAATCTTTGTAAGAACAGTTTTTTCACTCTATGAGGTGTGCAGTAACTCACTGTGATTAGAACTGTAGCTACAGTTCTTGCCTGTGGTCTCTGTGTTCCAACATTGTTCTTTCTCAGTGAAAGAGAACAAGAGAACAATAAATCCTTTTGCTGTATTCCAGGATCAGTCTAAATAAGGGTAGTTGTACCTTCCATTTAATAACATTTCACTGAGTTTGGGTTTTGCATATATTTAGGCTTTGGAGCTGCTATTTCTGCATCCTGATTCACTAAGTGACAACATCATTTGTATAGTGAGGGAATTGGCAAGGACATCTGTGGGCTGTGCTCCTACTATATAGATTTTATATGTCATGTCCTTTGAGAAGGGTTGATTTATGCTCCATTGCCCATTCAGGTGAAAATAAAAGTCAGAATTTGAACCAGTATAGGATCACCTCTAACAAGTTGTGTGAGAAGGATACTGACTTACTGTGAGAATCTTTAGAAGACAGTCTGCTGACTTAATAACTATCAACAGAATATCTCCTGTCAGTTCATTAGGAGATATCTCGTGTTCCTCTGCTGCTTTTAATCAGGGGTTTACAACCTACTGTTCCACCAAGAGACAACCAAGTTTGTCAGAGAATTAAAAATTCCTTGAATTATGCTGTAGGCTGGATAGTCTGGAGCAGATACAAGCAGTAGCTGTGAAAAGGAATCTCAGAGGAAGCAGCTGTAGCTAAGATAAGACTGGAGACTTTGGGGCACTGTCAAGCTGGTTGCCTGCCACTTGGATTTGGCATCCATCTGCAGTCATTGGACACTTGCTACAAATATGTTAAAAACCAAAACCAAACAAAAAAAACTGTGTTGCCAAAAATTATTTATAAGACTGGCTGACCTGGACTGCCATTGCACTGTATAAAGATAATTAGAGATTGCTTCAGTTTTTAGTGTAACCCCACAATGTCTCAATTTTCTTTCTTAGCTGTGTGAAATCCTGGCCAAAGAGAAAGACACTATCCGAAAAGAATACTGGAGATACATTGGGAGGTCACTTAAGAACAAGCACAGCTCCAGCACTGAGCAGAGCACGATGACGGACAAGCAGCAATAACTGAACTTGGAAGAAATAATGTTAAGCACTCAGGCTGTGTAGAAAAATACTCAGTAGGGGACATCAACTGTTGTAAAATGCATCATAGCATTCTCCTGGTGAAAGAGGTATTGCTGCAATAAAAGAGGACTGCATAGTGCTGCATAGTTTCTTGAGTTGCCTCTACTACTGGCGATATCTCTAGATGTGGCGAAAAATGAATTAGAGCTTAATAATTTAAATGTACCAACTAGAGGTAACAACAAATACATAAAGCTATACTTGCTATTTATAAAGCACTAAACCAATTTTTCACACCTACTTTTATCTACTTGTTTCTAACAGTCATGTCAGATGCTGCAGTAATGACTGCAATTAATTCTACGCATAGGGGATATAAAGTAACCTACTTCAGATTAGTGTACAAGTAGGTGCTGAAGCTGTTTCTTTACGTGAGAGCAGCTATGCAACACTGGCAGTATGTACTGTTGTATGCAATTAATGCCAACTGTCATTTTGTAATAAAAACAGTTAAAGCATTTATCTGAAATTCTTAGTGATTTTTTTTTTCATCTTTGAATGTTCATGGTGTGTTCTTCTCAGATGCCAGTTGAGATTAAAAATAGAATGTCTGCTTTATGTACATTTAAATCTATGGGTTTTTGTTGATGTTTTTTTTTCTTTTTTGGGGGTGAGGCGGGTTGTTTTCTTTGTTTTGTTTTTTGGCTCTGGTGTATTTTTATCACAATAATTTTCAGTGCACTGAATGTTTTCAAGGTAGGTAGGTTGAATTCCTGTCTGCACAATCAATAAGAATGCTTTGAAGATCCTATAAAATTTGCTTAGTTTTTTCTTGGAATTCTGTTCAGACCACTGAAAATGTGAAGTTTTGTTTTGTTTTCCGCCTTTATGACCTCAGATTTCTCTGATTACAGATCAGTAATAATCATAATTAACTGGTTATGCTAAATATCGTCACTGAGCTGGAAGGGGAAAAAACCATATATTGGGGACCTATCTGCATTACATTCCTCAATCTTCTTGTTCCTTTTTTGTGTCTTTTCCATGCATTTATTCAGCCAATAAGTGATTTTCCTCACACTTAGGAAAGATGTTACCTGCAATACAGAACTGTGAGGGATGTGAATACCTGTACAAGAAGCCTGCTGTACCTATCCTATTTCCAGTAAATAGCTGTTGTAAACTTTAATCTTAGCAAAGAGTGCTTGTCTGATCTGAAATATTTTCATGCAAACAATTGTAGAGGGAAGAAATAAATAATAATATTTATTCCATAATATGAGCAGTCTTCCTGATTCTAAATGTTAAAAGCTGTTGCTATAATTAAATGTTAGTGAGTGGAGATTATTTCAGAAGTTTGAAATACATTAATCCTATGTATTCTTCAGATTTAAAGCAATTCACAGGGAACAGAAGTAATTATGTGTAATGTAATAAATGTTTATAAACTTACAATGTTTTTGCCACTTTCCCAAAGTAGGCATTTTTGTAGAGTTTAGAATGTTAGATGTTTAGAATGGACATAAGCTTCAAGCTTTTGGAAACTTGTTATCTGCTATACCTATCTACCTATATCTATATATATTTTCTAACCACAGTTGAATTTCTAGCATAGAACAAAGCATATATATTTCTACCCAGGTAATTTGTTCCAAACTGAAACTACAGTAGGTCTGTATTACTACACTGGCAGGAGCATTTTCAAGGTCTTCAGGGCAAAGTAAGGTATTTGCCATTACCAGTCAAGAAAGCTCACGAAGACATGGAATAAACATCATCAATCGCGAGGACACAGAGCGGTGGCTTTGCCTCTGCATATGATGCTACTGCATTCCCTATCTTTTATAGTGGTTTGATTGGAGTAAGCCAGATGGTTCTTTGCAAACACAAGCATCCAAGCATTCATTTCAATGAAAATAATTCTTCTGAGCAAGATGAAAAACTGTGCCTGCTGTGATCTCTGTAGTCTGTTACATCTCTTATGTGCCTCTGTGTCAAGTACGGGGGGATCCTCTGACCACTCTCTTGGACTTTTATGGTTTCATAACTTTGGGCCTTCTCACACTGGAAAGTATGTCCAGAAGTATTCAGTAAGGAGTCAGTATCTGCTGACAAGTTTAATGCCAGTTACACAAGTGTAACAATACTTGGAAAGAAAATACCTCTTCTCCAAGAGCTGACTTTATCAGAGGAAAAATCAACAGATAGGCACTCCAGAAATGTATCCCAACAGCAAAATGAAACATGAGACCCATCTGCTGAGTCCTGATGGAGACTAGAGTTCAGTTAAAAAAATAATAGAATATAAAGTTATTACATTTAACAAATTTTTATTTTTCCTTTCAAATCTTTATGTTTACTCTTATACTCTTACTGGATTGCCAGGCTGCTCCAAAACTCTTCTCAAGAGTTGCTTTGGTTCTGTGGTAGCCAGCCACGCTCCATAATGCTGAGCTTTCAAAGCTGTGAAAATGACATGCTGCCCAACCAATTTGCAATTGCAGATACCAAGCCTTTAGATTTAAGAATGCCCAAGTCAGAATTTTTCTCATTAAAATGGAAGTTTGACAATATGTATGAGTTAAAAAAAGTAGGGCCTTGCAGTGGGAAATGTTAGGTGGCTAATCTGCAGGCACTGCTACTGACTGCCATGATCAGGGGATGCATGGAACTGCTGTGTTCTAAGGGCTCATCAGTAAAACTTAGTGTCACTGATTGTATATAGTGGTATGACTCTTGTGTAAAATTCTACTCCTGCACAGTAGCAGTCTGAATGAAATATTGTACTGGTACCACTGTTGCTTGTAAATCCATGTAACTGGAACTTCAGGTGGAATTGTGTGCAAATCAAAACAGGCAGTGACACTGCAGCTGCAGTTTTCCTGCCTCATGCATGTGAGTGGAAAGAGAATATCATCACCTTGGGCCACGTCTAAGATGTTCTCACAGATATGGCATGGTGAGTGCAATACGATGAAAAATGTTCCTCAGCTGAGCCCATGTCCTTTTCCAATATTGGTGCCTTCTGCAAATGTTGGTGTTGTGGGATAGGACTTTGCAGCTTGCATCATAAGAGTCTGGTTTAGTTTGTGGTTATTCTGTGGGTCTTGGGGTGGCAGCAACTTTCGCTAGTATATCTTCTGCTCATCATAATGGGTTTGTAAAAGTTGGCAGGAGAATATTTGGCTGAGTTTTGACAATCCTTTTTATGTGGCAGTACAGCTTTTCACTTTCAGCCCAAGGGTGCCATGTATCCTACAGTACTTAGTCTTTCTTGTAAGTGATCATCTCTATTAAATATTTTCAAGGCGAAAATATTTTATCTCCCTGTAGGGCTGTACTGGCAGACTTTTGGTACAATACAGCAAAGGGAACAAAAAGTACCAAATAGCATTTGAAGGTGACATCAGTATTACTTTTGTCTTTGTAACAGGTTCTTTTCAAAACCCTGACAGTCTTGGGCTGCTCTGTATAATTTTGTTCATTAATAACATTGCCATTTCAAAGTACTCTGTGTACATTTTGATGAATACACACTGCATAGGAGTCAACTCAAGGCAGCTGAACAGGGAATAAAAGCTATGAAGAAGGGAGTAGAAATCTATCAAGTAGACAACCATCTGTTTGTCTCCACAACAGCTTATCTAATGCTGGAATGTTGAAATAGGGATGGTCTGTTCCTGGCAGAAATTATAGTTTAAAACTGACCTGGCCATATTCTCTATTCATCTCTTCTCTGTTCTCAGTATCCTTTTATCTTAATGCATCAGTTGACTTAAGAATATGCGCTCTTCAGATACAAGACAAAACAAGGATCTTATTTTTGGAGCAGAAATGATGCTGTTGGGAGAGGAACAACTCTGCATGTTCTGTGCCTCCTTCTACCTGCTTTGGAAACAAAGGAACAAATAAAACAAAAGCATTGTACTATTGCATGTAAAAGCTGCATACATTTTCTTAGGAGTCCATATTCTTCACTTGAAGAGCTGAAGTTTTACCAGATGTAGGTACCTCAAGTTATCTGGATTTGTGCTTAAGTTATCCTGTGCAAACTCCTTCATGCTAAGGCTCTCTGCAGTCCATCACATGTGTCACCCATCACTGGTGCTCAGGAAGCCATTTAAGTGCAAGAATAAGCATATGTAAGATTTTATCTTCAGGAAATCAAAATCTTTGCTCATTTTTCAGGGTATCGCTTTTGATGCACAGCGCAGCAAGTAGATATTCGATCGCTAGATGGCGGTGTGAATTTCACTCTACGTTCACGGATGGTTACTTGCAGGCAGAAGGATTTTAACTAGGGCAGCTCTTCCTCCATGCAACCCAACTAATTTTACACCCGCTAATTCAGCATGGAAGAGCAGCTGCTTGGTAAGTCAATACACCACAGCACAGAGAGCTCAAGCACAAGTACTCTGGCAAAGTCTAGGTGGTTATCTTCAGTAAAAACCAGTGGTGTTAATTGGAGACCAATTTTTAGTTAATTGCAATCAAGTAGAGGATCAGCTTGCTGCCTCTGACAGTGGACAGCTGATACCAGATTTGAACACCGTTGACCCTGGTGTCCTAAAATAACCAGGTGACCAAACTGTTCTCTTCAATAGCATGGCTTTTGTGGTCAGTTTACACTTTTCTGAGCTATGGCTCCAGCCAGAACCCCATCTTCATGCACCATCAAAAGCTGGTAAGTTTTGGGACACTAGAACCAGTCGTGTTATGTTAAAATTATTTAGTCCCTCCCTAAGAGAGAGTTGCATATTGCCAGTTGTTTTTGTGAATAGTAACTTAAGGTCAAGAGGATCTGCTTCTGTTTCTTGCAAGTCCAAGCCTTGGGGCTGTTCAAGAAAGTTAAGTGTGATGTTACAGGTCTCTGCAGTGTCAGGAAGCAAGAACAAGGACTTTGGTGAAGAAAAGCACAGGCACCCCTCTTCCTTCTGCTCTGGTTTGTCAAAACTGAATTATGTAAGTTGTTACTGCAGTGAGGGGTTCTGCACAAAATAAGAGATTAAGCGAAAGGAGAGAAGTTGAGACGGGGTATTAGGGGATAGTTTTCACTAGGAGGGTGCTGAGGTGCCAGAACAGGCCACCCAGAGATGTTGTGGATGCCCCATCCCGGGAGGTGTAGTAGGACAGATTGTATAGGGCCTAGGCAACCTGATCTAGCACTTGATCTAGTGACTGGCAACCCTGCCTGCAGGTGAGGGGCTGGAATCTGATGATCCTTGAGGTATCTTCAAACCCAAGCCATCCCTTGATTCTATGAAATGATACCATATCAGTTTGCAATGGCTAAGTGGCCTTGCTCTGTCCAGAATTCTTTTGGTTTTGGGTTTCTCTGTGTTGCTTTTTGTCAAGTACTTTGTTATGACCTTGGTGCATTTCTGTCTGTCATGCAAGTAATCTCTCCAGCAGACTCAGGAACAGCTCAACAAATGCTTAGGCTGCTATCAAGGATCTTTGGAAGGTAAAGAAGAAAAGAAAAAGAGGGATGTGTTTGTACTGACAATGTTCATCCTCTTTCCTCCAGCTTCTGCCAAAGCCTGACACAAAACAGAAAGATGGTAGACAGATAACCTTCTCTTTTTAGAGCCAAAATGCTTACATACATCTGTCCCTGCTCTACGGACAGCTATCCTGTGGAGGGAGTTTTGTTCATGGTTTCAGTAGAGAACAGTGAGAACACCCTGTCTTTGTGCAGCAAGCGTTTGTCAGTTGCTCTACTTCGTACACCAACAGATTCTCCACAGTAGATTGAGCAAAAACAATAATCTGTGGTTATCAACCTGCATTCCAGGTGCACAGCCAGTGTGGAGGGCTCTCAAGCATTGTAGCCTTTTGCAGTGCCTTGCCAGCCCTCTGCTACCAGGTGCCAAACACCTTGCTCAATCTTTTTAGAGATCTGGCCAATGAAGGCTGACCTTTACTGAAAGCTACAATAAGTGGAGAGAATGTTCAGCACTTTAAACAGGCAAATGAAAACTGCCAACATCCATTTTTAAAAACATGTTTTCAAATGTCAGTATTGATAATTCTGTACTTGAAAAATGAAAACTTCTAAACTGAGAATAGAAAACTAGTTGGCTTCTGATATTTGGAAGGCAAATGAATGAGTAAAATTTATTTTAGGTAAGATTTCATTTTTAATTAGGAAGAGACGGCTGGACAAAGCCCAAGAGCTGGGTGAGTTCTGTTTGCCACTAGTGGTCTTCCAGTCACAGCTAAGTGTCTCAGAGCTGAAATTTTCTCATGTGCTTGCAAAAGGAAGAATATGAGGGATGACTGGGTCTGGAGCATCCCAAAATCACTACTCATGCATCACTAATAACAGCTAAAAATATTACAGTGGATTATTTCAATAGAGGAACCTGCTGCAGTGCCAGACAGAGCTGCTTCACACACCCAGCAGTTCTGCACATTAGCAGTAAGAGCAATGCTTTCCCACCAAGTTAGGCTGTATTGACTTTCTCATTTCTTTTTTCTAATTGCTAATACATTTTTTTCTAATTGCTAGTACACAGGCTCTGCATGTGTCTGAACTACTCAAGCAAAAATTTAGAGGGAGACACAAGGAAGAGAAATATGGGCTATAATCTATTCCACTGCAGGGTTGCTATTCAGTATCCATGACCAGAACTTGAGCCCTTAACCTTGGGCTTTATACTCCCTGCTGCCAGCTTTCTAATGTCATGGTATAGCAGAGGCTCTTTACAGCAGGAACCATGCCTTCCTATGTATGAAAACACCTGCTCCATCTGTCTTCCTATATTTGAAAACATGCATATATTCAGAGATGCCACTGTTCCAGCAAACATAGTAGTCACTTTGTTATCATCTTGTGCTCCCCATTTGTAAGCTCCTTGCCTGCACAGCACATCGAAGTAGTGTCTGTAGTCTATAGCCACTAAGTAGTGGCTATAGTCTCCTGTCCTTTGCTAGGCTCTGGTTAGCCTGGGTAGCCCTGGAGGTGATGATATTTTGCTGTGACTTCTAGAAGACCCCTTTGCTTATGGAAAATGGAAAAACCTGGCCGTGATGGCCTCCTGCATCTCCCAGCCTTGTCGGCTTTGTAAGCTGGGGTGCATAGCTTCCTAGCAATTTTTCATCACAGCATCCCCACCTGTCTGATGATCACAGCAGGCAAGTTGAGTGGTCTGGGTATAAGGCAGCAATTGGCTTCAATTTTACTGGAAAATAAATACACAGATCTGAAAATTAGCTCCTTTTCAAGGAACAGCCTCTCTCCAGTGTCAGATTAGCATCCACCATAAGAATTGGCACAGAGAAGCACTCAAAAAGGTCAGAGATGGTCAATCAGAGATTTGAGCTCCTGGGGAACTTGCCCAGGCGTGGGTGTTATTGTGATGAAAGTGGGGGACAGGAGAGAAGAAAAGAGCAGGGAAAATAGGAAAAGGAAAAGGAAAAGGAAAAGGAAAAGGAAAAGGAAAAGGAAAAGGAAAAGGAAAAGGAAAAGGAAAAGGAAAAGGAA
>NW_024885261.1:0-7019 GCF_019232065.1 Centrocercus urophasianus | reverse complement strand
AGGAAAAGGAAAAGGAAAAGGAAAAGGAAAAGGAAAAGGAAAAGGAAGCTGACATAAAAACTGGCAGAGAGTCAGAAGCAGCATTAATGGCACAGCCCTGAGAACGTGTATAGAACATATCTGAGAATCAGCTCAAAAACTACATAATGATGAGTTATATGATATATTGTTTCATTTGCTTCCTGCTTGCAGAAACAGGGCTTTGTAAGCAAGGAGGATACAACCGTGTTACCTCCTCCTTGCTAGAGCAGTGCTTGAGACTGTCCTAATTCATTCACATGGAACAGAGTGAAAACAGTAACATTTGTGGTTATCAAGCAGATAAATATTGTTTGGCTCAATGGTAAGCTGCAAAGCAACAGTAATAACAACTGGAAATTATGCATTCTTCTTTCTTCGTCCTGTTCTGTTGGAGAACAAAGCCGTGATGCAGAGAATTTTCAAGGGCTCTTTCTATTTCTCCATACATTGTGACTTTTGGTCCTGTAACAACAGTGCTGGACCACACCAGTAGACGGGATTGGTGTACGATTAGAGATAGCGATATTTTGGAAAGAGGATGAAACGAGTTGATGAATTTTCAGTACTTGTCTTGGTTCAAATTCTTTGTGAAAATTTAGCCAAAAAAAGTAGTAGAGGAAGAGATAGCTGGAGCACTTTTAGCTTTATATCAGCATCTGATTATATCAGATCTGGATCCCAAAGAGATCTTGGAGATCTTGGGAACATACAACATCTGTTACATGTGGGCTGAGGAAAAGGCAGCCATTTGAGGTTATGTGTGAGTACTGGGAGGCCACTGGTCAGGAAAGGCAGCAGAGATTAAACTGATGCCTGGAGGCACACATGAGAGATGGAAAAGCTTCTGCAGCTGCCAGCAAAGTACAGGCTTAGACATGTATGCATCTGCACTGTATATCCAACACCCTAAAGCAGAATTTCTACTTAAAGTTTGAGCTGATGATAAGCACACTTAGTGGTACTCACTTTAGTTTGTCTCCAACACAAAATAATCTCCCCAGAAGAAGGATGTTCCTGGTAAAATACCATGTCCTACTCTCTTTCAGTGAGATGCTTGTTCTCCAATTGAGATCAACAATCATCTGATGTTCCTCGTGACTCCAAGTACGTTTGTGCTATTGCTCTGTGCTTTTCGTGTTTCTAGCTGGATTGCAAGACATCACCAGTAGGCCTGGACACCCGGAAGGAAGGAGGATCTTTTCATGGACATTTGTGTAGAAATATCATTTCCATCTATAGGATTCCCAGACTCTTCGCATTTTCTGGGAAATTACTATGGCAGAATAATTGTCCTTGATGCAAAATCCAAAACAAAACAGCATGTATGCAAAGCTCTTTCAGGCCTTACCTTATAAATTAGAAAGCAGCAAGACTATTTTCTTCTGATTGCAAAGTCTTTTGACTTTGTCTGAGCACAGACAGTAGGTAGCTTGGCACAACGTGGGATGACTGCTCAGCAAGAGGAGGCAGAACAGCAGTACTTAGAAGGAAATAGTGGGACACCTTGATGTGCAGCAGTGTACAAGGCTAACATTTGAATGTGTGCGCAATGACAGTCTCTTATGACAACTGGAATGATCAAAACCACTGATTGGCATGAGTCAGACATGATTCTAGTGATGGCACCTCTTGCCTCCACATGTGAAGCAGAATCCCTGAGCAGACCAATGCAGACAACGAGGAGTTAGTGTTGCACACAGTGGTATGCCCAGCCTCACAGAAAACAAGTCCAGCAAAGTGACGCAGAGACCACTTACACAAACGGTAGTAGCCTGGTGGAAATAGCACTGAAATAAGTGGAACCATCACTTCAGTGGGCTTTAAGTAGCCCACAAAGGGGTGGAAGATTTCAATTAGGATAATGGACTAAGTGTTTTCTACTGTAACAGTTTGTCACTTATTTCTGCCCTGGAATGTCAGTATTCAGTTCTGTACCTGCACTTGTCCTGTTATTTTCCAGGTCCTGGGTTCCCTTACAGTAGAAAAGCAAGGAGCTGCACATGGCTACACAGCCATCTCTTCCCTGTTTCCCAGAATGCTGCTGCTTTCAGGTATCAATTTTGTCGTATTATGATACCACATTAGGAAAACTCATGACTTTTTGCTTATTCACACTGTGGCTTACACAATGGCCTAATTAATTCTCAGATCTGGGTTTCTAATCCCTTGCCTGCCTCTGACCTTGAATGACCTTGGGTAAGTAAATTCTGATTTCTCTGCTTGCATTTACCCAAAGGAAAACACATATGTTGATACTTTTTCCTCACACCAAAACAGCGAAGTTCACCTATGGAATTTTCCGCTGCATGCGAAAGAATGAGAAACCTGACTATGGCAGGCTCTCCCCTCAGAGACACAAGAACTTCCTAAACCTCAACAAACTCTTTCTCATTCTATGGAAAACTATTATTCAAAACAAGGACATCACAAAACAAGGTAATGTTAAGACTACAACCTTGTACAGGACCTTCCGACTGTCTGTTAGGCCATGTCCTACATACAGCGGTAGCTGCTGTGTGCCTGCCCATGGGAGCCTGGTGTCTTGTACTCTTGTGTGCTGCATTTGTCGAAGAGAGAAATAACCAGCACAATCTCTGCTAAAAGATACAGGAGAGTGCAATTTAATATACTATTGCATGTGCTATTCCAAGAGTATCAAGGTTTTAACCATCCTCCCTCATTTAGAATAGGCACAGGCACTAAGGCAGAAAGCAGTGAATAATTACTGCAACATACAAGTTATATACTGCTACATATGTGCAATGAATAATTCTGCTTTTCTCTAGCAGGCTACAGGAATGTTTCAGAAAGACTGTGTGAAAAGGAGCTCCCTACCACACACTTGACCACATGCACTCAAGGGTCATCCATGTGATTAAAGCCCAACTTCTAGTAACTGGAGTGTGGACATACAAGGTGGTCAGTCCTCTTCAAACTGAGACTAAACCAAAGCCTTCAGGTGCCCTGCAATGCCCGCTTTGCAGTCTGTGTTTTACAGACATATGGAGGGGAGATCCTTCTGCTGAAGGCCAGCTTACTGGTAAAAGCATAAAACCAAGCATAAACCAAGCAGCAGTGTGGTGCTCAGAGTGGGGCATAAGCTGACAAGCTGTTGCCAGCCACTAGAGCTAGCATCTTGCAGGGCAGTGTGCTCCAGGGCTCTTCTAGGAACTGAAGGGCAGCATTGACCGAGAGCAGCTGATGGTCTGTATTTTGCATCGGAGCGAGATGATTGCCAATTGCATTTAAAATTGCTGGTGCTAAAATAAAGCAGTAGAAACAGGACTCATTGCCCCATTGTTGCTCTGGAAAGCTGACAAGATGGGCACAGTTTCACCTCCCACTCAGGCTTGGAGGTGCCCCTTTCAGTTTCCTAGTGAGATTCATGACATTTGCAGATTTCTCTTCAGAAATCTGTGTCTCACTTGCAGACTTTGCCATGTCACTGACTCTCCCCTTGTTTTCTCTCTCTTCAGGCAAAAGAGTACTCAGCTTCTTCATGCAGAGGTATTGTTTGTTTCTAATGAGAGTGCTGCATTGTTTTAGGCAGAGTGGATGCTCTCAGTAGGCACAGCAGTTATCACATTGCAGAAAGGTAAAGCAAAGGTAGAAACAGACAGAGTATCAGAGAGAATTATGAAATCATAGCATAGTTTGGATTGGAAGAGACCTTAAAACTCCTACAGTTCCAACCCCTTGCCACCAGATCACAATGCATCCAACCTGGCCTTGAGTACCTCCAGGGATGGGGCACCCACAGCCTCTCTGGGCAGCCTGCTCTGTGCGTACGTACGTGAAGGAGAAAAGCAAAGGTACTACATGACTAGCATAGGTTGGTACAAAACATGAGGCTGGCACTTTTTCCTTTCAGCACTTACTGGCCATTTCACCCTGTCTGATAGTTTGCCTTTTCTGGCCTTTGGGGCTGTGGGGACCTCAGAACAGGCCGAATGTTCACTGATGTGAACATCCAGGGGTTGCAGAACCAGGGCAGACATAAGTGGGCTGTGGTACAACGTGGTGTGCAGCAGGGAAACTGGGGGTGAACTGTGAATTTCTTCATAGGCAGGTGAATGTGCAGGACAGAGAATGTGCTTGGCAGAGAAGGACCTGGGGGTCCTGATGGACGAGAGACTGAACATGAGCCAGCAGTGCGCTCTGGCAGCTCGAAAGGCAAATGGGATCCTGGGCTCCATCAGGAGAGGGGTGGTCAGCAGGGACAGGGAGGTGATTGTCCCTCTCTACTCGGCTCTTGTGAGGCCCCATCTGGAGTACTGTGTCCAGGTGTGGAGCCCTCAGTACAAGAAAGACATTGAGATTTTGGAAAGGGTCCAGAGGAGGGCGACTAAGATGATCAGGGGGCTGGAGCACCTACCCTGTGAGGACAGGCTGAGGGAGTTGGGCTTGTTCAGCCTGGAGAAGAGAAGGCTGCGGGGTGACCTCATTGCAGCCTATCAATACCTGAAGGGAACCTATACCCACGAGGGGAGTAAACTCTTCAAAAGGGCTGACAACAGCAGGACTAGGGGAAATGGATCCAAGTTGAAGGAGGGAAGATTTAGGTTGGATGTTCGGGGGAAGTTCTATACAAGGAGAGTGGTTAGGCCCTGGAACGGGCTGCCCAGGGAGGTTGTGGATGCCCCGTCCTTGGGCGTGTTCAAGGCCAGGTTGGACGGGGTCCTGGGCAACCTGATCTGAATGTGTGTGTTTGGTGGCCCTGCTAGGCAGGGGGGTTGGAACTACATGATCCTTGAGGTCCCTTCCAACCCAGGTGATTCTGTGATTCTGTGATTCTGTGATCTGTGACAGCAGGAGGAGGGAGTGGGATGCAAAACCCTGAGCAGGGAGCAGGAGGACAATGAGTGTGTCACCAATTGGGCTTGCACCTCGAGTACTCTGTTCAGTTTCAGGCCCCTCAATACAAGACATTGAGGATCTGGAACAAGTCCAGAGAAGGGCAACAAAACTCATGAGAGGTTTGGAGCACAAATCTTACGAGGTGTGACTGAGGGAGCTGGGATTGTTCAGTCTGGAGAAGAGGAGGCTCAGGAGAGACGTCACTGCACTCTACAACTTCCTGAAGGGAGGCTGTGATGAAGAGGGGTTTGGCCTCTTCTCCCAGGCAACAAACAGGACCCAAGAAAATGGCCGCAAGTTGTACCAAAGGAGGTTTAAATTAGACATAAGGAAGAACTTTGTCTCTCATAGAGTGGTTAGGTACTGGAATGGCTGCCCAGGGAGGTGGTAGAGTGGCTGTCCCTGGCAGTGTTCAAGAGGCGTCTGGATAGGTGCTAAAAGATATGGTTTAGTAGCTCGTGGTAGTAATGGTGATGGGAGGATGATTGAACTAGATGATCTTGTAGGTCCTTTCCAATCTTGTAATTCTATGATTCTATGAGGACAACAAAGATGTGTAGGATCTGTAATGGCTGAGGGACCTGGGACTGTTCTGTCTGGAGGAAGCTTACGGGAGACCTTATCACCCTCTACAAACGCCTGAAAAGAGGTTGTGGTGAGGTGGGGCTCAGCCTTTTCTCCCGGGTAACAGTGATGGGATGAGAGGCAATGACCTCAAGTTGTACTAGAGGAGGTTCAGGTTGGATATGAGGAAATACTTCTTTTCACAAAGAGCGGTGAGGCAGTGACACAGGCTGTCCAGGGACATGGGGGAGTCACCGTCCCTGGAGGTGTTCAAGAGCTGTGTGGATGTGGTTGGTGGGCATGGTGGAGGTGGGATGATGGTTGGGTGTTGTGATTTTAGAGGTCTTTTCCAATCTTAACAATTCTGTGAAAACGGAGGTGTTGTACAGAGGAGAGTCCAGAGCAGAGTAGGACCTGAAAATGCAGAGGAATAGAGAAGCAGGTACAAAGAGACAGAGGGAAAGACTGTGCTGTTCAGGAAGAAATCTGTATAAAAAAGAGGAAAATCGTGATGAGAAAGGCAGCGTGGCAGCAGGTTGCTTGGTACACACCACGTTCCTCTCAATCAGGAAGTAGCATGGCCAATTCATGTGTATTCTACTCATCCCAAGACTATGTGAAAGGACTGACATCAAACGTGACAGTACAAAAAGTTCTGTGTGCATGGGAAAATGGAGCGGGACTTCGGCAACACTCAGCAAATGAAGCCTGCCTCTCCTCGGCCCAGCCGGTGCACACTTTTGGCAGACACGCTTGTCCTGCCTGATCGTGGCGGAAGATCAAAAAAAGAACCCGAACCAAAGAACGGGGTTCAGGGGTGGAAAGGGAACGACCTTGCGACTCCCAGCCAACAGCGAGCTCCCCAAACTGCTTCAACGAGTAACAATAAGCGACAGGAAAACCTGCTCGGAGCATGCGCGCTGGTCCTGGCTTTTATTATTATTATCAGTATTACTACTTTTCCCTTTAGAAAGGCCTCGGCCGATCCGCACTCGCGCTCCCCCCGGCTCCGGCCATTCTTCCCGGGGGCCGCCCCAGCCGGCGCGCCCAGCAGCTCAAGCAGCAAGACCGCCGCCCCGCGCTTCGGCGGCGCTGGGCGGTGCCGGAGGGCCCGGCAGAGCATTTCCTCTTCCTCCTGGAGCAGGAGGAAGGGGCCGGCAGCGCTCCAGCGCGGCGCAGGCGGGCTGTCCCGCCGCCGCCGTCGCTGCGGCAGCGGGCGGGGCGGAGGGGAGCGGGCAGGGGGCGGCGCCTGGAGCCGGCGGGGCCCGGAGTCACCGTGTCACGGCGCCCGGGAAGCCGCCGCCGCCGGATCCGCCCCCCGCTAAGCGAAGGAGGGAGGGAGGAGGAGCGGGAGGAGGGGAGGGAGGCCGGCTCCTCGCCGTCTCTTGTATATTTGCCCCCTTTCGGCCCTCCCCCCGGACCCGCTCCCCTCGCACCGGAGCTCCGTGCGCGCGGCGGCGGCGGTGGTGGCGGCAGTGGTGGCGGCGGGGGGCCAGGCCGCAGCGGCGCCCAAGCAGCCCGCGGGAGCCCCGGAACGGGCCTGGGCCGCCGCCTCCGGACTAGGATGTCCCGACATG